>NC_142444.1:160357500-160595000 GCF_059453495.1 Arachis ipaensis
CTGCTCAATTCTCCATCCTGGTTTGTTCATCCGATATACAGCAGGTTTGATAATTATCCTTGATATACGTAGTGTGTATGTTTTGACTATCTATTTCTGAGCACAAGTTTCATATGATATATGTTTCCAGTAATATAATAATTCAACGGCTTACGATTGTTGCACCAATTGACTCTCCCAACACAGATGGAATAAACCCAGGTAATGTTAATGTTTGAAGTTGCAGCTGGTATTTATATTGAGGAATAGTAGGAGTGAAGTGCATTGTTTGTTGACAGATTCATGCAGAAACACTAGGATTGAAGACTGCTACATTGTATCGGGAGATGACTGCATTGCAGTGAAGAGTGGGTGGGATGAATACGGAATCAAATTCGGGAAGCCAACGGAACACCTGATCATCAGGAGACTGACATGCATATCCCCCGACAGCGCCATGATTGCATTAGGCAGTGAAATGTCCGGTGGCATCCGAGATGTGAGGGCTGAAGACATCACGGCCATCAACACGCAATCGGCGGTTAGAATCAAGACAGCAATTGGCAGAGGAGGGTATGTTAAGGACATATTTGTCAAGGGAGCTCAATTGCACACCATGAAGTATGTCTTCTGGATCACCGGTTCATATGGGTCGCATCCTGATAATGGTTTTGATCCAAACGCGCTTCCTCAAATCACTGGGATAAACTACAGAGACTTCACTGCTGACAATGTCACATATTCAGCAAGACTAGAAGGCATCTCCAAGGACCCCTTTAGTGGAATATGCATTTCAAATGTCGATATTCGACTCAGTCAAGAGAAGAAGAAGCTTCAATGGAATTGCACGGATGTCTCTGGAGTTACAAAAAATGTCACTCCTCAGCCTTGTGATTTGCTTCCTCTCAAGACACAAGCCCATGACTGTCCTTATCCAACTGACAAACTCCCCATTGATAGACTTCAACTCCATACTTGTTCACTTTAAATTTTCTCCTTTTTAATTTTAATAAATAAATAAGTAATGCAAATCTTACAACTCCTTTTTTCTTCTTCTTCCCACTCAATGGCATGGTTTAAGCTTAATTATTCTGTTTGAGATACATGTTACTTGTGTTAGTTATTTTATAAAATCACTAATTTATATACTTCTAATCATAACCAATTTTTCATTCTCAAACTATTAACTTGAGATACAAGTCATAGAACCTAATAATCAGAATTGAGAATCTAAAAGCTTAAAATTAAAAATAAGAAATAAAAGAGCTCCGAACAAAAACCGTTACAACTTACAAGGAGGAAAGTCCAGCGATTTGCTGACATGGCAACAACAGAACCCCTAAACGGCAGCGTTTGGCAGCTCCCGCCTTTTTTCCATTGGGTCGAGAGAAAGATAGAAGAGTCGAGAACCTCTGTACTGTTGGTTCCTCTGCTCATTTAAATTCCCTTCTTCTCCCTTCATTCTTCATCAGAACAAAGAAAGAAAAAGAAAAAGTACCTGTGCTACTTTTGCGAGATTCAACCTTATCGTTCTTCTTCGTGGTATGGCAATGGCGGATGTTCAGATGGGTGAAGTTGAGACCTTTGCATTTCAGGCTGAGATCAACCAGCTTCTCAGCCTCATCATCAACACCTTCTACTCCAACAAGGAGATCTTTCTTCGCGAACTCATCAGCAATGCCTCTGACGTACGTATTTTCCTCCTTTTTCACATGCTCTCTTTCTATTGAATTTTGGATTCTGACTTGTGCATTGTTATATTCAGGCATTGGATAAGATTCGATTCGAGAGCCTCACGGACAAGACCAAGCTGGACGCCAAGCCTGAGCTTTTCATCAGGCTCGTCCCTGACAAGACCAACAAGACCCTCTCCATTATCGACAGCGGCATTGGAATGACCAAAGCAGGTAATAATGCAACTGTGTAAATATATCCTCTTTTTTTTTTCAAACTTGCTATTTTATGCTCATATGATTCTTGTTTCTGTGCGTGGTTTTTTTAGATTTGGTGAACAATTTGGGCACCATTGCGAGGTCCGGGACGAAGGAATTCATGGAGGCGCTGCAGGCAGGTGCCGATGTCAGCATGATTGGCCAATTCGGTGTTGGTTTCTACTCTGCTTACTTGGTTGCAGAGAAGGTGATTGTCACCACCAAGCACAACGACGATGAGCAATACATTTGGGAATCTCAGGCCGGTGGATCATTCACTGTTACCAGGGATGTCAATGGTGAACCACTTGGAAGGGGTACTAAGATTACCCAGGTAACCAAAAATAGAGTACATTTGTCAATTGATTCATAACATGGTTGAATTGTAGAACTATATGAATGATGAATGATTGATTTTGTGACCAGTTAGAATATTTGGAGGAGAGGAGGATTAAGGATCTTGTCAAGAAACACTCGGAGTTCATTAGCTACCCTATCTACCTTTGGACTGAGAAGACAACTGAGAAGGAGATCAGCGACGATGAAGATGACGAGCCTAAGAAGGTGGAGGAAGGAGACGTTGAGGAAGTTGATGAAGAGAAGGAGAAGGACTCCAAGAAGAAGAAGAAGATCAAGGAAGTCTCCCACGAGTGGCAACTCATTAACAAGCAGAAACCTATTTGGCTCCGAAAGCCCGAGGAGATTACCAAGGAGGAGTATGCTTCCTTCTACAAGAGCCTCACCAACGACTGGGAAGACCATTTAGCTGTGAAGCATTTCTCAGTGGAGGGTCAGCTTGAGTTTAAGGCCATTCTATTTGTTCCAAGAAGGGCACCTTTTGATCTGTTTGACACTAGGAAGAAGATGAACAATATGAAGCTCTATGTGAGGAGGGTGTTCATCATGGACAATTGTGAGGAGCTCATCCCTGAGTACCTTGGATTTGTCAAGGGTGTTGTTGACTCTGATGACTTGCCCCTCAACATCTCTCGTGAGATGCTGCAGCAGAACAAGATCTTGAAGGTGATCAGGAAGAATCTAGTGAAGAAGTGCATTGAGATGTTCAATGAAATCGCAGAGAACAAGGAAGACTACAACAGGTTCTATGATGCTTTCTCCAAGAACTTGAAGTTGGGTATCCATGAGGATAGCCATAACAGAGCCAAGCTGGCTGATTTGCTTAGGTACCACTCTACTAAGAGTGGAGATGAGATGACAAGCTTGAAGGATTATGTTACGAGGATGAAGGAAGGTCAGAAGGACATTTACTACATCACTGGAGAGTGCAAGAAGGCTGTTGAGAACTCCCCGTTCTTGGAGAGGCTAAAGAAGAAGGGGTATGAGGTTCTGTTCATGGTGGATGCCATTGACGAGTATGCTGTTGGACAATTGAAGGAGTACGACGGGAAGAAGATGGTGTCTGCTGCAAAGGAAGGATTGAAGCTTGATGAGGACAGCGAGGAAGAGAAGAAGAAAAAAGAGGAGAAGAAGAAGTCCTTTGAGGAGCTCTAAAAGGTGATGAAGGAGATCTTGGGGGACAAATTAGAGAAGGTGGTTGTCTCGGATAGGATTGTGGAGTCGCCATGCTGTCTGGTGACAGGTGAATATGGTTGGAGTGCAAACATGGAGAGGATCATGAAGGCTCAGGCACTGAGGGATAACAACATGAGTGGGTACATGTCCAGCAAGAAGACCATGGAGATCAATCCAGACAATGGAATCATGGAAGAGCTGAGGAAGAGGGCTGAAGCTGACAAGAACGACAAGTCAGTGAAGGACCTCGTGTTGCTTCTGTTTGAGACAGCACTCTTGACTTCTGGCTTCAGCCTTGATGATCCCAACACTTTTGCTGCCAGAATCCACAGGATGCTCAAGCTGGGTCTCAGTATTGATGAGGAGGACACTGGTGTGGACGAAGAAATGCCGGCATTGGACGAGGACGGTGCTGAGGAGAGCAAGATGGAGGAAGTGGACTAAGCGCAATATTTTCTGAACTCTACATTTCATATTTTTGCTTTTTGTAGTTATTAACTATCCATTCCTCGCTGGATGAAGGATATCTTTTTACGACGAAAATAAAATAATAAAATATTATGAATAAGTGTGCACATAATTTAATTGGGAGCTACTTAGCTGTTAAGAATGCCTTTTTTTTTTAATATTTTTTTATAATTAAAATTTAACACAAATGATCGATTAAATTATTTATTAAAATTAGATCCAACAAATTATTTTAACCGAAAAATTAATAAATTAATTTTAAATTAATTTAAATTAATATTTTTTATATAAAAAATTACTACAATATTTTTATTATAAAAAATAATATATATATATATATATATTAATTTTAAAAATTTTAAATTTTAATCTGTGATGCTAGAAAAAATAATTAAAATTTAAAAATTTTAAAATTAATAATTATAATAAAAATATTTTAATAATTTTTTATAATAAAAATATTGTTTGATAATAAAATTTTTTAATTAAATTAATTTATTTGATCTAATTTTAATAAAAATAACACAATTTAATTAATTATATGTGTTAAAAAAAAAAAACTCCCAATTTAATTACCGATTGAATTAATTTTTCTTTTAATTATTAAGTAAAATCCATGCTTCTTTCTGATGCACTTAGCGCTCGCAGCTGATACTACATATGCTAGCGAGAGTAGTAGTAGCTGTATAGCGGGTCTTCACTCCTCACTTTCACTCATTCTTTGTTTTACGTATTTCCTCTCTCTACTGCCTTTCTTCCTACCCAAGTTTCTTCCTCTCTCTTTCTTGTTATTCCAATTTCCAAAACCACATTTTCACGCTAAATCTCCGCATCACTTAGTAGAACGAAGATATACCCTTCACGAGTGAGATTAACTGCTTTCTTGATTTCTTTAGCTGCATTGTTGTGTAGTGAGTATCCACGTCTTTTCGCTTCGGCAACCTCCGCTAGCTAGGTTCTTTCTTTCTCTAATCTCTAGAAGGAAAAAGAAAACAGATTTCAATTTTTTGAGTCAATGACTCGTTGACGTTGGCCGAATATTTTCCCCAAAAATGAGCGAAGAAAGTGGGACTGCGGTATTCTCGGCGTCTTCTCCCTTTGAAAGGTACACTTTTGCTCTCTATTCTTTATTGCTTTCGACAGTTGAGGAACTAGATCCACATTATGTGTTGTCTCAACGTGAATGGTGCTCTTTTGATTTGGCATGCAGGCGCTCGAAAATTTCATATTCAAGAGAGTTTCTTCTCTCCTTGGCCAAAGCAGATGGTACGGTAAAATTGCCAAGGGAGGTTAAGCTCTCATCTCCATGGTAAAAAAAAATAGATAAAGAAGGGAAAAAACTTTTCTGCTTTTATGTTTTGAAAGATTACTCTGACGCCTTCCGTTGATTGCTTGATTTGTGTGTGTTTATTGAACAGTTTTTTAGACGATGCATCGGGTCTTCTATCGCCGCCTTTCTGTGTTCCTGGTATTTTGATGCTTATATCATATTATTATGGATGATTGTTGCAATACTGTGGTTTTACTTTCACAAGATCGGCTTCGTAAATTTATGTTTTGATACAAATTCTGGATGTCATGAACGTCTGACCCTAAGTTACTCTGAACATTCTGGATAAAGCTAATCATCTACTGCATCGGAATAATGAACCCTATCGGCCTCCTTGCACCTACAAGGTATGGTTTCAGCTATAGTATTTTTTTTTTCCTGCTCAGAAAATTAACTTGTCTACGACGAATTTATTTAATGCGTGGAAACTTCTTTGTTTCTTTGTTTTTTCAGGCATTCCCTCCTTCAAGTAGCGATGGTAAGGACTTGCTTAATAGTGATACACCCGGATCTGCTGAGAGCACAAATCAAGATAAAGCAAAAGCAGAAGGCGAAAGATGGAGAAAAGGTACAATCCTCTCATTTGGTGCTTCATTGCAGTCGTCATAGGTTGTCAACTTGCTGACTCTGATAAGCTTTACACATATTGATAAGATACACACGACAAAACTTGTTATGGAACTGTGTATTATACAATATATATGCAATACCTGAAGATGAATTAAAATGCAGTTACAGTCAGACTGCCAAAGGAGGAAATTTGGTATTCAAGCAAAAACACTGATTCTGAAGAATATTCAGGCACATCTCTGGTGTCTCCAGCAACCAGACACTTGAATGTTTCACAAAGAGCAGGTCTGATTCAACCATCCAACGTGCCAAAGGCTACCAAAGGTTGTTGTCTCCAGCACCACCAGGTGAGTTTGTTCCACAAGTCCATGAACCATATACATACAACTCTGAACGTTCTATCCATGTTGGATGATAGTATGCACTTTATGGACTTTGAAACACATTCAAAATTTCAGATGGTGAATCCACCAGGAACTCCTCTTGTCATGGAACCGCTACAGGGAAGCAAACCATCAAACTTCTTCAGCCAGGAGAACTGTGGGAATAACCAAAAGAATCATGGTGAAGTGGAATATGAAACCCTTATCCAGGAGATGAAACTAAGTAATATACCAGTTTGTGTCCATGTTTCTCCACCAGCAATCGAAATATGTGATCTCTCAGAGTCGGACACTTCTACTACTTCTCCTGTAGAAGGTGACAAACAGTCAAGTTCTTACAGCAGCAGCATAGATGGAAGATCAAATTCTAGCTTTGAACTTTGTTTGCCTGATGAGGAGAGTTTGATTTGCTTTGATGGACCATTCTTGATGTCTGATGTGGAAAAATTGACAATGGTTGATGATTCAATGTCTAGTAGCGCCCCAAGCTCACCTCGCGATATGATTGAGAAGCTAGTAGAATCTTTACTCAATGATGAAAGCTGTCCTGCACCACATCTGAACGATCCTATAGTGCATCATGGAGCTGGATTGGAAGGCTATGGTTATCTTCCGCATGCACAGCATTCTTACACGGAGTTCTGTTCCAATCAACTGAATCTGCAAAGGGATGAACAAACGCATGGTAGTTTCCAGAAAAACTCCATCTATTCAGCAATGTTGTCTTCTGCAGCATCTCACTCTCTCCCATTCAGCACAGCTTGTCAACCCTTTGCTCTTTCTCACGATGAGCTGAGAAGAGTTCATGATCAGCTGAAAAGGGCTGATAATCGAATTGATCAATCAAAGCTCCAGCAGAAGATAAATACAGGAAACGTCAACTCAGCACCTAAAGTGTATCACATGTTGCAATGACACCACTTCACAACCTGAACTCAATGCAGAGCTGTACCTTGGGGAGTTTTTTGTAGGAAGTTATGATGATTTCATTTGCTGATTTTTTTTTTCCATTCATTGTTAGATTCTCATAGTGATAGCAACATCAATCATGAATTTGCACGCAAGGCAGTGGCACCCATACTTCGAATTTCGTGAAGGACAAGTAGCCAGATATGTTGTCCAAACTGGAACGAAAAGGACAATTGTCCGCTTGAATGTTTCATATTTTTCAGTCAAATACTAATAATTGCGAAATGTATATACAGTAGCTAGCATCAGAAGTAGTTTACGCAATAAATGGGTACACGTATATTCAGCTGCTTGAAATACCGTATTACATCAAAGGAATGTTTAGTAGTGATCACAGATAATGGTACAGCAGCTAAAGAGTAAAGTGGTAACTTTAGCAGAACTATGCAGTTGCCTTTCATCAAACTTGGCATTCTGTTTGATTTGATCACCAGTCAGGATAAGATATAGTTCGATTGAAGTTTTTGAAAAGTCGACACTTAAAATTTTGGTTTTATTCCTTGATTTGGCTATCTTTTCCTTCAAACATATTAAGCTCAAGGGAAATGTACATGGTTGATGAACCAATTGAGATTAGGTTATAAATAAATAGTAAGTATATTTGATTCTATTTTGAAAACATTGGTTTCAAGTAAACCAGGCCCGATGGCCTTCCATTATTTATAAGCCAGATCAAAAATTTTATACTGCCAATGTCTACACTTTTGTGCTGCCTAAAAACTGCCTTGCTAGTTGCTAGAATTAAACCAAAAAGTCTGAAACACATATTCGGTCCTGTACATACATACACAGAACTAGGAAAGCTATACATAGGGGCTTTATTGTATTCTTTTCTAACAAGTTGATTGATATATACATGATCTAAATGAATGCGGGGAATTGAAACCCTTGCTTAGTCTGGAACCTCTCAGCTTGCTGCCCTTCCGTGGCATCTTCATCTCATCACGCAAAATCCTAATCAATGACAACATCTAATTTGTGAAAAATGAAGTCATTTTCTGCCTCTGCCGCATCTAAGTAGCTGTCTTCAACTGCCCACCAGTCATAGGTCTATCTGCATTGATGTAGCTGTCTGTTTCGAGTTCCACCTCATACGAGGCAAGCAACCTTCTCTGCATGAACATATATGAATCTCATTATTCCTTCTATCCTTGAGCATGCAATTTGATGTCAACCATAGTAGTCGTTCAAGTTTCTACAGAGATGAGAATTTCAATATGTATGTGATGCTTTTGTAGGAATGTGGCACGACATAGACAGTTTCAAATAAATGAGGAACATCAGCATACCACTTCAAGCTATGTATCCACAGGAAATAGATTCATTATAAAGATCAAGCACTTAGATGCTGAAATATAACAGTGGGGTGAGCCTCAAGTAGGAAATATTCTGCTCATCATTACATACTTAGTTATAGCAATATAAATATCAATGACACAAATACTTACATGATCCTCAAAATCTGGGCTCCTTAAATTGATAGACAGATTTCTCATCAGTAGTAGCACCTAAACAGAGTATGATTTAGTAAGTACTTCTCTAACATATATTTATAACTTCACATTTCTAATATCCGTCCAAAGTCAATATTTCAAAGCCTTTGTAGAAATAAGGTTTCAATATCTTAACTCCATTTAAGGAGTAGGAATTATTTGTTTGAAGCAAATGGAAATGGACTGTCAAAAGAAATGATTCATCGGACAGTAAGAACACAGGCAAACATACCGTTTCAACATCTATAGGATCCATCCTTTTTAGTTTCTGTAGATGCCCAGTTATGCTTGGGTCAAATACACTGCCAATGAAGCGGTACACTTGAGTGAAATCCGGAAGAACTGAATGAAAGGGGAAAACGTTAGATTGACAATTGAAACAACAATAAATAATTAAATATTAAACAAATTGTCACATAGCCTGATTATGTGTGTATTTTTATCATTGATCATGGAAGGCCAAGTTTGGCACTCATGATAGTATCTAATCAATGGGGAAAAATCTATACATGCCCAGGTCATGCGACACTGTCACATTAGAGGATACATCTCCCCATAATTACTTCTTATGCCAAATATTCTTTAGTTATAAAGCACAATGTGTACAGACTATGCTTATAACAGCAATCTACAACCTTGTCATGCATACAGTATAATGTGATGTAACAATCAAATATGAAAAAATAGAAAATTAAATCTTTAAAGGCTTGCCTCTCAAAGGATGGCTATTGTTCCCTTGAACATTAGATTCACCAGGTGCTTGTGCTCTGGGAGTGCTTTCGCTGCTACTACAACAGTTATTTACTTTTTGCCCTAAATACATGATATTGCAAACACAAGAAATTAGTCAATAACTTTAACAAATCATATAAACAACTTCCATTAACTATTTGTCATGTATTTTTCCAAGTATGGAAAGTCGCAGCCTTTAATACCATGCAATGCATTGGCTTTTTGCTGCAGGGTGTTGTTTGACCAGGAAGACACCGCAGCGCTAACAATAGGTGTTTTAAGCATTGCTGAAGAATCAGGCTGCAGGACATGTCCACATTCAAGCAAAGCAGATGAAGACTGAAATGATCCAGATACTTGCGCGAGTACTGGTGCTGCGATATATCACTTGTAATTATTAGATAAAACTGAATTGTGTTTCCAAAAAGTGTATGGCAAAGATTACAACCATTTTTAGAAGCTTTCTGAGGATATGGATGAGCGGCTTTTCGTTTTGGTCTGGGTGGAGGAAGATGTTCACTTGTCCCGCTCTTCTGAACTTTTAGAAAGTATTTCTGTGCATGGCTACGTATCTGCAAACTCATCAGTAAAAAATAATTTTCAGAACTTAAATGGGAATAGAGGCATCTGTTATCTGTAAGTCAATTTAATAAGATACACACCAACAACTCTTATAAAATTTCAGATACTTTCAGATCTGTCAACCCGTCAACTCTAAAAGATATTCTTTTAACCTATTTCTTACCCATAAATTCCATATACAATCATATCCATCAATTCATTGAATCTGCAACTTTCTATAGTTCAAATTCCAATACATTTTAATCCTTCTATAGCAGGCACATGGAACTCACATAATACGTCAATTAATCTACAGTTGATGCTCTTCAAACTTTCAGCAAAGGATCAGCAGGTTGATATGCTTAATGGTTTCGCAACTTTTGTCTCTCACTCTCACCGCAGAAGAAAATTTTAATGAACAGAGGTTTCACAAAAACGCCTACCAGCACAGGCGCATCAAAAGTCAGTGAGAATGACATGGGAATCCAAGGAGATCATGACCTAGTAACACAGAATGACCAAAAGGAGAGGGAGTGCAGAAAAGGAAAAAGAAAAAGTTACATAATTTCATTCTGGACATCCTCTAATTCCTCAAGCAAGTGGCAAAAGCTATAATCTAACGACCAATTTAGGGAAACAGCATATTTCCCTTCCAGTCTAAAATTGCATCTGAAATTACCTGGATAACTGTCTTCGATCCAACAAATGCTTCAATCTTTTTCCAGTCACGGTCAAACCTGATTACAGGATGAAAAGAACAAGCATCATCAGATGATGTAAAATGGTAGCAGCAGGACGAGAAAAAAATTAAAAAAAATATATAAAAAACCAACAGAGATAGGAACTACAAATTAACTTGCATTTGAATGATAAATTTAATTTAGTGAGTTTAATAGTCTCTGTATTAAGTTTTTAACATAAATATGATTCTTGAGTACTAATTAAAATTTAAATTTAATGCTTCATTTTGCTACTAATTTCGTACTCAATTAGTTCTTTTTTATGTATATGGCTTCTCCCACATGAATTTACTCTAGTTGACAAGTGAGTTAAACCTATATTTAAATGCGACTTTAGTACATAAAGCTATTGCCTTTTGTTCTCAATTCCCATTCTCTCACTGGACAAGTGACAATACAACTCTGCTCTATCCCAGCTACATCATTTGCCAAGTTGATATCTAATCTTCAATTCGTTCGTTCATACAAGATTATCAGACTAAAAAATAATTTCAGCATCTGATGCAAAATTTTGATGCTATAAAGTAACTAGCGAGCAAAGGTTTTCTTCCTTCCCAATAGGAGAGAAAAAAGAAATCCACAAAAGTGAAAGAACTCATTACACTAAAAAACGGATAACAAAGTAAAAGCAGCCACAGAATCCAGCAACACACAACCATTCACAGTGAGAAGCGCTAGCTTGGCTATCATTTTTTTATCTTACATTGTTAATTCATCACTACTCCAGGTAGAATTTGAAATTTACCCCTCCCAACATCTTCAAACTCACCAAATTCACCATAGATCCCAAGATTTTAAAATTCAAAGCTTCACAATCACATGTAATTGTACCAATTCCTCAGAAGCAATTCTCCACAAATGCATGTCACATTTGAACTTCATAATTCACACATTACATCACATTTTCAGAATAAATAAATTGGAAAGGATAAAAAGATTGAGACTTTACAGTTGAAGAGCTTCGAGGAACTTGTCGTGCTCGGGTTCGGTCCAGCTCTCTCTAGATTTAGTTATAGTGTATGGCTTCCGCGTCTTCTTGGCGGGGTCCTCCGCCGAGTTGGCGGTGGACGCCCCCGTGGTTGCGGCCAACGGAACGAGGCTGGGGAGCGCACTGGGATCGAGGTAGAATCCCTCTGAGGGGTTCGGGTTCTTCGATACCATTTCTGTGAGTTTTAAGCAGAGAGAGAGAGAGAGAGATGCGGCTGTTATAGCTGCGAGTAACAGAAATTTATAGGGAATTGATTCGAGGTTGTTTCTTCATACAGTTCGCTTTCAGTTAGGTGCATGACCAAGACCAATGCCTGTTCACCACGTCATCATTTAAAATCTTATAGAGACACAGATTGAGCAGTTTACACTTTACAATGCACTTAATTAGTTAATTAAGCCAAACACTAATTAATCAGTATTCTTTTCTCAGTTTTGTGCATATTTTTATTGTTTATGACTTGTTAATAAAGAACCATAGAGTTGTAGCAGTTCATTTATAAAGTATTTTGTTAACATTTTTGTATGATTAATTAATTATAGTCCACTACTTTGGTTTGGAATGGGGATTGGGGAAAGAGGAAAATTCGAAAATATATATCAAAAGTGAAAAGCACAAGACATTTCAGGAGGTAGTTGTTTGCAATACATGGTCATGGTGTGTCCCAATTCCTCTCAGCCCATGTGCTCATTTATTATTGTTATGCCTCTCAAACTACTTTGTGCTTTGCTTTGGTTGTCTACAGAACTAGAGCTTGGCTTATAGAGATGGTGAAAACTTGGATTTAATAGAACAAGTAAGAAGAGAAAAGTGGCATTGGATTTCCATGGTTAAAGAACTAAGAAGTCGGTTATACACTTATACGTGTCAGTGAAAGGGTGTGTTGGGTCCAAAGAAGATGGGCCCACAAACCACGCAGTCCAGAAGATATCCAACAAGATATTTTGTGGTAGGCCCATGATTGTACGGTATGGACCAAAGCCCCTTTGCTTGGATTTCCCTTTCCATCTGTGTCATAACTCATAACGCATAACCATCAGTCATTTGTTGTAGAAATAGATCCTTTCAATTTCTTTAACAATTTAGAGGATAAAGTATAATTTTTAATTTTTTAATTTTTTAATTTTTTTTAGTTTTATTTATAAAATTAATAATTTATCACATTTTATTTTTTTAATGATTAAAAAAAATTAAGAAGATCTATTTGCATTTATTGCTACTGCACTTTGATATCTTTATTGGATTTCATTGGTGGTGTAAAAAAAGGCAATTGCATTTCAATTATTGATATTGTGTGTAAGTAATAAACGGTAATTGCTACAGTGTTTAAAGTTTAATGTTTATTACCTTAATTTGTTAAAAAAATTAAAATTAATATTTAATTTAAAACTGTTATAAAATAACTAAATAAGGAAGATAAAATAAAGAAATATAAATGAAAGACTCTAGTATTAATATTCACTAATATTAATATCATCCTACCATAATAACTATAATTTATATATTAATACTATATTTGTAATATGAAGAGAAAGAAAAGCTTCGTAGAGAGAGAAGAAATGCTTTTATTGATGTGTAAATGGCTTCTGATTAAGCCTTCTATTTATACTTGTGAAAGTCTAACTTTCTTCAACATTATTAATTATAATCTATCTTGAGAATGTTAGCTTCTCATAGGAATGGGCATCCACGTAGTTATCCTTATCACAACACTCCCCCTTGGATGACCATTTAGGATTATTGCCTCGTTAAAACCTTACTAAAGAAAAACCCAGTGGGAAAAAAACCTTAGTAAAGGAAAAAGAGTACAATATCCTTTAGTGATGGGGACTGCCTCATTAAAAACCTTGTCAAGAAAAACCCAATGGAAAAAAAACCTGATCAAGGGAAAAAGAGTACAGTCTCCCCCTCTTGCCGACATCATTTAATGTCTCGAAATCGGCGCATTCCAATCTCATGTACCAATCTTTCAAAGGAGGATTTTGGGAGTGACTTTGTAAATAAATCTGCCAGATTGTCACTTGAACGGATCTGTTAGACATGAATTGTCCCTTGATTTTGAAGGTCATGAGTGAAGAAGAATTTGGGAGAAATATGCTTTGTTCTATCACCTTTGATGTATCCACCCTTAAGTTGAGCAATGCATGCTGCATTATCTTCAAACAGGACAGTTGGAGCTATCTTATGATCAATCAGTCCACATGATGATAGAATATATTGAATCAGACTCCTCAGCCAAAAACACTCGCGACTAGCTTCATGAATCGCTAGTATTTCAGCATGATTAGAGGATGTTGCAGCAATCGTCTGTTTTGTGGACCTCCAAGATATAGCTGTACCACCATATGTGAACATGTATCCTGTTTGAGATCTCCCTTTATGTGGATCAGACAAGTATCCGGCATCTGCATAGCCAACTAGTTGTGACTTGGATTCATAGGGATAAAACAATCCCATATCAACCGTTCCATGAAGATATCGAAAAATTTGTTTGATTCCACTCCAATGTCTTCTGGTTGGAGAGGAACTATACCTTGCTAGTAAATTCACCGCGAATGATATATCAGGTCGTGTATTATTAGCAAGATACATTAGCGCTCCAATGGCACTAAGATATGGTACTTCAGGACCAAGGATATCTTCATTTTCTTCCTTAGGACGGAATTGATCCTTCTCCACATCCAAAGATCTTACGATCATTGGTGTACTTAATGGATGTGACTTATCCATATAGAATCTTTTCAAGATCCTTTCTGTGTATGTTGTTTGATGAATAAAGATCCCACCTTTTATATGCTCGATCTGCAGGCCGAGACATAACTTAGTCTTTCCAAGATCTTTCATCTCAAACTCTTATTTTAGAGTTTTTATAATTGTTGGAATCTCTTCAGGAGTCCCAATAATATTTAAATCATCAACGTACACAGCAATTATAATGAATCCAGATGCAGATTTCTTTATGAAAACACACGGGCAGATATCATCATTCTTGAATCCGTTTTTGGCTAGATACTCAGTAAGACGATTATACCACATTCGTCCAGATTGCTTTAGACCATATAAAGATCTTTGCAATTTGACTGAGTATAACCCTTGCGAATATTCATTGGATGGTTTGGATATCTTTAGTCCTTCAGGCACTTTCATATAGATATTCTGATCTAATGAGCCGTACAAATAGGCTGTTACCACATCCATTAAATGCATATGCAGTTTATGATATGCAGATAAACTGACCAAATAACGCAATGTTATCGCATCCACTATAGGGGAATACGTTTCTTCATAATCTATGCCGGGCCTTTGTGAAAAACCTTGTGCCACAAGTCGGGCTTTATAGCGCACAACTTCATTTTTCTCATTTCGTTTTCTCACAAATACCCACTTATATCCAACAGGTTTTACATCTTCAGGTGTACGGACTACAGGTCCAAAGACTTCACGTTTTGCAAGTGAGTCTAATTCAGCCTTCATGGCTGCTTCCCATTTTGGCCAATCATTCCTTTGTCGACATTCTTCAACTGATCTTGGCTCAAGATCCTTACTCTCATGCATGATATTTAATGCCACATTATATGCAAATATTTCATTGACAATTGTCTTATTTCGGTCCCATTTCTCTCCTGTAAAGACATAATTTATCGAGATCTCGTCATTTTCACAATTTTCAGGTACCTGAACGTCTTCTGGCGTTATATCAGAATTTTGGACAACTGCAGGTGTCTTTACTATGTCTTTTTCAACAGGAATCGTATTTACCTCTTTTCTCTTTCGAGGATTTTTATCTTTGGAACCGACAGGCCTGCCACGCTTCTGGCGTGTATTTGCTTCAGTGGCAGTTTGTCCAACTGGGACATCAATTCGAATTGGGACATTTTCTGCCCTGCCACGCTTCTGGCGTGAATTTGCTTCAGTAGCTACTTGTTCTACTGGGACATCAATTCGAATTGGGGCATTTTCCGCTGGTATATAAGATTTGGTTATCCTCTTTGTATCGGAAAACGCATCAGGCAATTCATTTGCTATTCTTTGCAAATGTATAATCTTTTGAACTTCTAGTTCACATTGCGCTGATCGAGGATCTAAATGCATCAACGATGATGCATTCCAATTAAGTTTCTTTTCAGGAAGCTTATTCTCTCCCCCTAATGTTGGAAATTTTGATTCATCAAAATGACAATCCGCAAATCGGGCTTTAAATTCATCTCCCGTTTGTATCTCAAGATACCTCACTATAGAGGGAGAATCATATCCAACATATATCCCCAATTTTCTTTGGGGTCCCATTTTGGTACGATTAGGTGGTGCAATGAGAACATATATTGCACACCCAAATATTCTTAAATGGGAGACATTTGGCTGCTGGCCAAAAGCTAATTGCATAGGAGAGAACTGATGGTAACTCGTTGGGCTCAAATGAATAAGTGCTGCGGCATGTAAAATAGCATGCCCCCAAACCGAGGTTGGGAGATTTGTTCTCATAAGCAAGGGTCTAGCAATTAATTGGAGGCGTCTAATAAGCGATTCTGCTAACCCATTTTGCGTGTGAACATAAGCTACTGGATGTTCAACACTTATTCCATTAGCCATACAATAAGCATCAAAAGTTTGGGAAGTAAATTCACCAGCATTATCAAGACGAATTGCTTTAATTGGATTTTCTAGAAATTGTGCTTTTAATCGAATAATTTGAGCCAGTAATCTCGCAAACGCCAGGTTGCGAGAAGATAATAAGCACACATGTGACCATCTCGAAGATGCGTCTATCAGGACCATAAAATATCTAAAAGATCCACATGGTGGATGAATAGGTCCACATATATCACCTTGAATCCTTTCTAGGAATTCAGGGACTCAAATCCAATCTTTACTGGTGATGGCCTTAAAATTAACTTCCCTTGAGAACATGCAGCACAACAAAATTCACTAGATTTAAGAATCTTCTGGTTCTTTAGTGAATGTCCATGGGAGTTTTCAATAATTCTTCTCATCATGGTTGTTCCCGGATGACCCAATCGGTCGTGCCAAGTTATGAACTCATTTGAGTTAGTAAACTTCTAGTTTACAATGGCATGTGATTCAATTGCACTAATCTTGGTATAATACAACCCAGATGAAAGTGAGGGTAATTTTTCTAATATAATCTTTTTATTTGAATCATGAGTTGTGATATATAAATACTCATGATCTCCCTCATTCATAGTCTCAATATGATATCCATTTCGGCGAATATCTTTAAAACTCAACAAGTTTCTTCGAGACTTGGTAGATAACAGTGCATTATTTATTATAAATTTTGTTCCTCCAGGAAACAAAATTATAGCTCTTCCGGAGCCTTCTATCACATTGCCTGAGCCAATAATAGTGTTAACATATTCCTCTTTTGGCACAAGATGGGTAAAATATATATCACTTTTGAGAATAGTGTGCGAACTTGCATTATCCGCAAGGCAAATATCTTCAGAATATGTCCTTGCCATTTTTCTTCAAAGAACAAATGATAATAATGATAAAATAAGTAGAAGTACATGCACAGTAAAATTATTCACATGAATACTTAACAAACACATATATTAAACTATTCCATCATTAATCAAATGGCCAATATTTCCTTCAAGATCCTCAAAGAAATTAGATACATCATAATGAGTGGTGGAATTTTCATCATTTGAAACAAAATTTGTTTCCTTTTCTTTGTCAGCCTTTTTCAAGGATGCTTGAAAAAGATCAACTAGGTGCCTTGGGGTACGACAGGTACGTGACCAATGGCCCTTTCCACCACAACGGAAGCATTTATCCTTAATTGATTTACTTTGCCCATTGTTTCTTTCTTTATCCCACTTCCGGTGAGATATTTTCTTATGAACATAATTTCTTTTTCTTCCATAATTTTTTTTTGTTACCAAAATCTTGCCATTTACCTCTTCTGGGGTTATAATTTGCCGCATTTACTTCAGAAAATGGGGCGGCGCCAGATGGGCGCGCTTCATAATTTCTTAAGAGCAACTCATTGTTGCGTTCAGCAACAAGAAAGCAAGAGCTCAAAAATTTTTAAATTCTTTTTCTCGATACTGCTGCTGCAGGAGCACATTCGAGGCATGGAAGGTCAAGAAAAAATTTTTTTCTAATATATCGGGCATGAGGAAGTATCACCGTCTTTTCATGATTATACCTTTTTTCAGGGTCTTTCCACAGATCTGCAGGATCTTTTAATGTGGGATATTCATTTTTCAATCATACTTCAAGATGATGACGAAGGAAAATCATGGATTTGGCTTTATCCTTCTGGGATGTATTATTTTCAGCCTTAATGGTATCTTCAAGATCCATTGAATCAAGATGGATTTCAGCATCTAATATTCATGATAAATAATTGTTTCCAGATATATTAAGAGCATTAAATTCAAGATGAAAGAGCTTCGACATAATGAAAATTTGTTACCTGGAGTCTTCCTAAAATTTCTTAGAGCTTCGTGCTGATAACGTGTTATAAAATAACTAAATAAGGAAGATAAAATAAAGAAATATAAATGAAAGACTCTAGTATTAATATTCACTAATATTAATATCATCCTACCATAATAACTATAATTTATATATTAATACTATATTTGTAATATGAAGAGAAAGAAAAACTTCGTAGAGAGAGAAGAAATGCTTTTATTGATGTGTAAATGGCTTCTGATTAAGCCTTCTATTTATACTTGTGAAAGTCTAACTTTCTTCAACATTATTAATTATAATCTATCTTGAGAATGTTAGCTTCTCATAAGAATGGGCATCCACGTAGTTATCCTTATCACAACAAAAACAATATAAAAATAAATAATTTTTAAATACTTAATATTTATTTAAAAAGATAAATTTGACAAATTCAAAATCAAAATAAAAGGTGCCAGAGAATTGAGCATAATATATTTTAATAAAAATAACACTTTTAATTTATATCACTTATGAAGAAATTAATACGTAATAATTTATTCAATTGATAAAATCAAACATTTTTATTTAAATGGCTCTTAGCGTGTGTCAATTTGCGCATGTATGTATGTAGTTTTTATCCCAACTCAACTTGTACTAATCCCTTGTTTCCTGTTTTCTGCTTCCGAAATGAATATACATGTTCTATCATTTCAAACCAGTGGCCCATTCCATTCCAATCCAGTAAAAAATTCCTTTAGTAAAGATGACCACACTATACTACATACATCCTTCAACTAATTAGCTTCTAGACTTTCGAGTTCTTACTTCTTATTCCCACGAGACCTGAATCCTGAATTGAACGTGTTATATATCACAAATGCCTTATTTAAGCAACCAATCGTTGAATCAGTATTAATGGACATTGACGCCGTACATGTACATGTTGGAGAAGCTGTTGGGCCAACAAAAGAAGCCACCATAATGAGATGCTCTTAGCAGAATTCGTAGATTGTGGCAGAGGCATTGTACCAAACTACCAATGGCCAATATGTTTGTCTTATAATAATCGAGATTAGTCTCAATGTAGTTCCTGAAGTTGCACTCGAGCCTCAAAGTAGTCCCTAAACTTAAAAGTTCCTCAGAGTCATCTCCGAACTTGCACTCCGGGACTCAAAGTGGTCCTTCCGGCCATTTCAGCACACGTGGCGCAACCGGAAAGCTTAGCTGGCAGCGTGGTTGACACCTGGGACTCACAGAAACGACGTCGTTTCACGCTCACTACGTCCCTCCCTCAACGTTTCCATAACGTTTTGTCTCCCTCCTCTCTACACACAAAACAAACACAACACAGAGTGTGGTTTCTTCTTCTCCCTCCGTCAATCTCCAATGGCGCATGTGCTCCTCCATTAACCAGACCGATTTCAGTGGAAGACGTTGGCTCTGGAGCATCGTTGCTTTCCTCTCCTTCATACACAAAGTTGGGCAGCCTTGTTTCTCTGAAAGAGGTAAGCCAAAAATGAAAAAAAAAATGTGGTTCCTCTGTTTTTTGATGTTGTTATTCATCTAATATTCACAAAGTTCAGGCTTTTTTTTCGATTGTAATTGGTGGGTATGAACGCCTCTGTTCTTTTCTCTGTGTTAGGGTTTGATCATTATTGGCTTTCGTAGTGGTTTGGCCAAGCAAAATTGTAGAGTAGGAGTGTTTCTTGTGTTTTGATGATATAAAAACGTGTTCTATATGTGTTAGGGTTTACTGTTCTTAGTGGAGGAGTTTCCAAACTGTTAATGTGTTTGAGGAGAATGACTCTGATCAATGTATTTGTTTAACAGAGTTTGCATGATCACAGTAGAAGTAAAGATTTTTAGGGAGTTGAATTTTTTTGTAACTCTGATAATGGATTCTGAACTTGACTGATTAGTGAGAGTGATGATGAAAATTGTAGAAGAGAAAATTCATGAATGGTTTTAAACGATGATAAGCCATTATCTGAAGTTTAGCTGAAATGTGCTTCTGTTCTTTATGTGCTTCATTTAACTATTTTTCTCTTGGAATACACAATTATGATACTGGTTAGCTTTTTTTTTGCCAAAAAGTTTCCAATGACTACACTTTTTCGAATAGAAAAAAAAGGTCCTAATGTATATTATTACTATTCTTGAATGTCTTGAAGGCGTGAGGAAGCATTGCCTATATTCAAGAGGAGACTCTTAGGTGCCTTGCTGGAGTTTTCTGCTCAAGAATTGCAGGTTCAGGTACATTAGTTTTTGTCAATGATCTTCTTTTCAAATATTTTATTTATGGCATGTAGGCACAATTGTATCCTTTTGTCTTCTGATTCTATTTTCCTCATCAATCATTTTGGTTTCGAATGTCCATGCTTATCCAAAAATAAATAGCTTCACTCATAGTTAAGCACACCTAGTTAGTGTTTGAAAATGGTTCTTGTGATACAAATATAGTCAGCACTTATATAATATCAGCTCCATTATCAAATATCTCTAGAGTTCTATTAAAAATGTAAAAAATACTCTGCTAAATTGATAATAAGCTATGAGTCAGCCTCATATGATTCGCATGACTTAAAGCTAGCACCTCCATTAGGAAAGAACCTGATGAAAGCATGAGAGTCAATTTTAACTATGTAAAACTAAGTAAACATTTATCAATAACACTAGAATCTGTGGCGATTGGCACTTTCAATACTTATAATTTTCACCTTACAATTTTCAGTCGGATTTTTTAAACCAAAAAATTTATTCCATAATAATTAGAAATTATGTCAATAATAGTAGTCGATTGTCTTTAATGACCAAGGTTAACTTTTTGAAGTTTGATGTAGCAGGGTTTGAATTGCCTTGTTAATTTATATCAATTCTACACTTGTACCTATTTGGTTTAGAATTTTGCAACCTCCATATCAGGTTGGGCATTGCATCATTCCTAAGTCATCCTTCTTATTGTGGTTTTTTAGCTAAAAATGGTGAGTTTAAGTATATAGTTACAACATAAAAATCACTAAAAATATGCAAAAGTAATCATAAAATTAGTGTATGAATTTTTCTTTTCAATTTCCATTTCTGGAAGCATGCCACTTTATACACCAATATATGCAAAAGTAATCATAAAATTAGTGTATGCTGCTTTATAATAGTATACATTATTCTGTTCTATGAGTAGTGTTAGGAGTGGTTGGTTTATCTTGTGTGTGTGTGCTCTTTTGTGTGTCATAGTTGTTGTGGTTTAAAGTGTAATTATTGTGATTTGATAAAATCATGTGATTCATAGTTGGTGTGTGCTCTTTTTTGGTTTTTGGTTGAGTTTGTACAGACTATCTAAAAAAAAATTAATTTTGTAAATATTGACTGCTAAGTCTTTGGAATATTTTTCTGAAATTCCACGGGTTTGTTCAGATAGATTCTACAAGTAATTTCTTATCAAAATAATTATTCTACTTTGGCAACTGCCTAGGTTTTGGCAACCATTTTCTTAATAAAGTAATGCTACAATTGTGCATCCATTCTAATGGTTATGGCATCTAAAATATTATTTTGCTGCCCCCGTTATTTTTGGTTTTGGGTTTATATATTTTTTCAGTGTAGTTAGCCAAGCGTGAGCCTAAATGACAAGGCTAACTGAACTGAGATTTGGAAAAATTTTTTCTTTTTATATATATTTTTAATACATCTTGTTTAAGGCATATCTATTAGTATTTTAAATTTAAACATTAAAATATAAATTGTAAATTTTATGTCTTTTAGAAATAAAAAACATGAAAAGCACAACATAATAATAGGTGTTGGAACAAAGACAAAAAATGTATTATTCATTATCCATTCATTATCCATTCTTTAGGTGTGATCAATTAATTTTTTTTTTTAAATATTGGCAGATGGGTGATCCGTTAATTACGATTATATTTCACCATGGAGGGTCGTTTATCACAGAGGCCGATGGGAGTATGTCTTACAACGGTGGAGAGACTTGTGAGTTGCCGGATATTGATACAGACACGCTGGATGTATTCTTCGTCCGAGACTATCACAAGAAAATTGGGTATGACAAGGTTAGCCAAAGTTGGTGGCTGGTGCCTAATCGGCCTATGCAAACTGGTTTAAGAGCAATAGCAGATGATAATGAACTGATGGAGATGTGTTACCTGGCTCAGCAGAACAAGAGGGTTATTCATGTGTACTACGAACATGGAGTATCTGAGCCTGTGTATATTGAGGAAGCAGAACCAGTGGTTTCTGGCAAGGAGGTGATGCTGATACCAACAATTATCCCCACCCCAAAATTCACCACCAATGCCACAGCTGAACCAATTCCCAGCACAACACCATGCAATCCAACTTCTGAACCAAAGAATACTACTGAATCCACAAAACCAAAGGAGCCACATACCTCATTGGCTGCTGGTAACCGAAACAAAGCAGGAAAAGTTTTCCCCCAACCCACTGCAAGTCTTGGACCTAAGCCCAATCCACCACCAAAGAGAATGGCCCAACCCAGTAAAAGCAAGCCCAAAATTCCACCAACAAAAATGCCCCAACCCACAGCAATTCCGAAACCTTGGTCCAAAGAAAAAGAAACCAAGAAGACTAAAACAAAGAGAGGCTGTAAGAATGTAAAAATAGCAGCAGCAGCATGTGGAAGGAGGCCACTGACAAGAGCTGCTGCTACTGGAAATATTGCAAGAACAACTGGTAAAGGAAAACAGCCCAAGACAGCCTTTGTTGCTTTGTCTAGTTCAGAGGGATCCTCAGACAGCCATGACAGTGACGATAGTGCAGAGGATGAAGCATATAGGCCTGGTGGTGATGGAGTGTCCAGTGAGGAAGACTTGCCTCCGGATAGGTCAGCAGGAAAGAGTAATGTGAAATTGAGAAGTAAGCCAGGGAAGAAACTTATAAAAGGAAAGAAGTCTGTTATGGTTGAAGATGATGGTCCTGTTTGTGCAGACTCAGATTCTGAGGATGATGAAATCATTTTTGGACCGATTCCTAAGTTTGGATCATCATTTACTCCTTATCATGATGTGCAGGATGATCCTTATAATGACTCTGATGGTGGAGACTCATGGCACTCAGAAGAAATGAAGACTCCTCCAAACTCTGAGGATGAGTTGGAGGAATTTGATTCAGATGATGTATTCCCTGCATTTAGAGAAGGAGGGAGGTTTGGAGAGCTTAGGCTAGAGGTTGGAATGACTTTCACTACAAAAATGGAGTTCAAAGAGGCTGTGCGTGAATATTGCATACAAGAGGGTAGAAGGATTTGGTTTAAGAAGAACGATAACGTGAGGATGAGAGCTGTGTGTAAGGATGCGAGTTGTGGTTGGCTTGTGTATGCCTCTAACAATACTGAGAACAACTGCTGGCAGATCAAGACATTCATGGATGACCACACCTGTGCAAGAGAGACCAAAAATAGACTAGCTAATAGGAAGTGGCTAGCCTGCAAATTGGTGAAGAAACTAAGAAAATATCCGAACCTGAGACACTTCGAGGCTGCACAATATTTTAAGACTAAATGTGATCTGGAACTAAACAAGTCTTCACTGACCAGGGCCTTAGGAGATGCTAGATCTGTTGTGTATGGTGATGCAGCTGCCCAATATGGCATGGTGAGAGATTATGGGCTGACACTACTGAAGAGCAATCCAGGATCCACTGTCACAGTTGGGGTTATACCTCAGCCCAACCCTGATGATGATCCAATTTTCGAGAAGATGTATGTCTGTTTGGAGGGATGTAAAAAAGGATTTCTGGCTGGTTGCAGACCCCTCATAGGCTTGGATGGGGCTTTTCTGAAGACCCGGCATGGTGGTCAGATATTGTCTGCAATTGGCCAAGACACAAACAATCATATATATGTTATTGCCTATGCAATTGTCCCTGTTGAGAACACTGAAAACTGGAGATGGTTCTTGGAATTACTCCATCAAGACCTGGGGGATTATAAGAAGAACAACCTCTGTTTTATCTCAGATATGCAAAAGGTATGCAATATTTATTGGTTGTCATTTAAAATGATGTTTACACACTGGGCTGCTGATTATATATGTTGAATTAATCTATTGTGACTTAAAATGATGTTTATACACTGGTTGTGACTTAATACTTCTTAGTTATAACAAGTCACTTATTGTTACTTATTAGTTACCTATTAGGTGTGTTTCAACATGATGATAATAACACATGGCTGCTGTCTATAGTTGCTAAATTAATCTATTGTGACTTATTTATACAGTGGTTGTGACTTAAGAATTCTAAGTTATTTAGTGTCAACCTATCTATTGTAGTTATCTATCTGATGTTAATACACTGGGCTGCTGTTTATATATGCAGAATTAATCCTAGACTGATTATATGCTGCATAATGTTCTGTCAATCTGTTGTTACTCATTTATCCTGTTCTGCATAATGTTCTGTAACAGTGCTGTGTAGGGACTAGTTTGATGTCACTTACATAAGTGTAGGGACTACTTTGATGTCACTTGAACAAGTCTAGGGACTATTTTGATGTCACTTATATAACTGTAGGGACAGATTTGCTGCCCGATAACAACTATCTGACCCCTTCTTTGGTATCTGAAACAGGGCCTTATAAATGCAGTTAAGGAGGTTTTTCCAGATGTGCATCACAGATTCTGTGTTTGGCATCTGTGGAAGAACTTCAACAAGCAATGGAAGGATCTCCAGCTTAGAGGGCTACTCTGGGATTGTGCAAGGTGTACTAGCCAAGATGGCTTCCTTGATATCATCAAAAAGATTGAAAGGGTTAATAAGGAAGCCTAGGAGTATTTGAACAAGTGGCCTAGAGACTCTTGGAGCCGGGCATTCTTCAGTAATGCACCTAAAATAGATAACATCTGCAACAATGCCTGTGAAGTCTTCAACTCCAAGATCAAAGATGCTAGAGCTAAGCCTATTATCACACTCTTGGAAGAAGTCAGAATGTATGCAATGAGATCGATAGCTAGGAACAAGGTGAAGCTGAATTCGAACACTGGAGTTCTACCTCCTATACAACGCAGCAGGTTAGAAAAGATACGGAAGGAATCAAAAAATTGGGTCCCGATGTGGTCTGGTGATGCAGATTATGAGAAGTTCGAAGTACATGGCTGGCCGACCAACATGGTTGTGGACTTGGGAAAGAGGCTCTGCACATGTGGTTTCTGGCAATTGAGTGGTACTGTTTTTTAAATTCATTGTCTTAGTCTTATTATCATTATCAACCTTTGTTGTAGGCTTACTATTGTTGTCTTCGTTGTTGTGTGAATGTTGTTTAGGGATGCCATGTGTGCATGCGTGTGCTGCACTGGCAAGGGCTGGTAAGAGACCGGAGGACTACTGTCACCAGTGGTTGACCATGGAAGCATATAACAACACATATGCCTTCCATATCAATCCAATTCCAGGTCAAGCACTATGGGAAAAGTCACCATATAACAGACCACAAGCACCAAAATTTAGAAACAAGCCCGGACCACTCAAGAAAAAAAGAAGAAAAGATGCTGATGGGGAGCCAAGTGGGAGTAAGAAGTTAAAGACGAAGATGAAAAGAATATATAAAAAAGGTCGATGTCGTTGTTGTGGCGAAGCAGAACACACGAGAAGGAACTGTCCAAAGAGGGCTGCTGCCGAAGAGGCTGCTGCAGCTGCAGAAGCTGCAGCTGCAGAAGCTGCTGCTGCAGAGGCTGCCGCTGCACAACCCACTGCTGCTAATGGTGGTGAAGGTCAGGCCAACTCTGCTGCCCCTGTCCCAGAAGCCCCAACCGAAATCAATCTTGACCAAAGTCAACCACCCTCGGAAGCAACTGATGACTCTCAACAGGTTCACGAGCTTATATGATTTTAAATTTATCATACTCACATCCTTATATAGTTTACTAACTATATTACATTTCTTGGCTGATAGGTTCTACCCTCACCTGTTAGGCCGCCAAAGCTCCCTTTAAAAAGAAAGTTAGCCAAGGGTTGTGAAAAACCAGCTTCAGGAAGTAACAATCCACCAGTAACCACCCCACCTGCTGCTACCCCACCAGGAAGTAGTCATACATCAAGGAATCTCCCACCTAACCCTATGCAAGGTGCAACACAGGGAACTGCTACAAGGCTTGCAAATTTCATGAAGTTTGTGCCCAATCCTGGATTCAAGGCACCCAGACACAAAAAATGAAGATTAAGATGATTATGTTTAGGGAAAGCAAGCTGTTTTTTTGTATCTATTTTGCTGAAGTTGTTTACAATGCCTAAAACATTGTCCCAGTGTTGGGGATTTTAGGAAAAGCAGGCTGTTTTTTTGTATCTATTTTGCTGATGTTGTTTACAATGTCTAAAAGATTGTCCCAGTGTTGGGGATTTTAGGGAAAGCAGGCTGTTTTTTTGTATCTATTTTGCTGGTGTTTTGGCTCTATAATGCCTTTTTTGAATCAAACATTACCAATATGAATATGAATTATGAATTATGATTTTATTCAATTGAGTTTTCTCAGCCTTTTCTTTATATATTATCCTCTGTTACAAATCTAAGACTAGTTCAAGTGCTGTCCATTTCTATTTCATTGAAAAGAAGTCCAGGAATAGAAGTATGCATATAATCAAACACCTTAATTTTCATTTCTTTCAAACGAAAGGATAGGAACAACTACATGAACAAGGAATGCATATAACATGCATGTCATTTGTTTTTTGCTAGATACAGTTGACCCTGCTGTCTATCCAGCTTTAATACAAGAACACCAATTACAATCAGCAGCATGAACACAAACATCAAAATTCCCCCCATTTTTAGAACCCTAAATTCAGCTTCTAATTTACCAAATTTCCAAGCCATCTTCAACTTCCATTCTTCATCATCAACTGAATATCTTGTTCTATCATCACATGGCATGGCATCTTCCAAAACTTTATCAACCCACAAAAATAATCCACACCATTTCTTCCCAATGGTCTGCACATAAAAAAAAATTCAATCAGAAAAATTTATATCCTCCAATACAGCATTCAACAACAACAACACTTACATTGTAGTTTGGGCAACCCAGGAATGGTCTCCCTGGATTAGAATCCGTCCCTGACCACCGGAGCACCGGTCTCGACCCGCAGGCACACCATTCTGGCAAACGAGCTTCTCTATTTCTGTTCATTCTCCTCATGATGCTTCCAAATGATCGTGGGTTGTTCGAGCTCCCAGCTGCATTGCTCGTGGTAGCCATAACCGGCGGGTTTCAGAGAGGGAGAAGAGAAGAACACAGCACCAACGAGAAGAGAGCAGAGTGAACAATGTGGCCTTCAAATTTGGGGATTAGGGTTTTAACTTCACTTGAGGGACCAAATTGAGTCGGAAGAGTTTACTCTGCCACATCAGCTAGCCGTTGTGAGTCCCACATGTCACCAACGCTGCCAGCTAAGCTTTCCGGTTGCGCCACGTGTGCTGAAATGGCCGGAAGGACCACTTTAAGTCCCGGAGTGCAAGTTCAGGGATGACTCTGAGGAACTTTTAAGTTCAGGGACTACTTTGAGGCTCGAGTGCAACTTCAGGGACTACATTGAGGCTTATCTCTATAATAATCACATCTCAATTCCCAACTTAAATTGGGTTGTAAGCCTTGTAATAAAACCTTTTGTCTGTGTATGAAAAAAAAAGAAGCATAATTCATAGATTAATTAGTAACATTGGCTTTCAAATTTTACTTTAGCATTCACCATTTGCACGTACGTGTTTTTTCTTTATAAAACAAATTTACTTTTTAAAATGATCATTTATGCTGTTAATATAAAAAGTAGTTATTTTTATTGATATAACATTACGTAATTAGATACATGTGTAAAACTATTTTATACTAATAGTGCATTAAAGTTAAATTCTTATTATTTGTTAAATGGACATTAAAGTTGAAATAATAACTTGGGCCGTGGAATAAAATATACAATAATAATATTGTGGGAAGAGATGAAATTATATTAGTTAGCGTGAATTATCATGTTGCATCTAACTAATAACACGTGCTCAAGTGACCATGACGATGATGCTATTGATAAACTATGATTTATTTCTTGACATAGTTGACTTCCACTCTCCATCTTTGATCCTTTGTCACTAGTCACTAGTTGTTCTATTATTATTTTGTTTAAATAAACCTCATTAGAAGTGAGCCTCACTAATCACTACACAAGTTCTATATATAGCTAGCCACTTCATTCTCACTTCACCCGTCAAGCTCCTCATAGTCCTTTCCCTTAATTAGCTTATTAGCAAAACTTGGCCAACATCCTATAAATAATGAATGTATGTGTGAGACCTTTTTATTTTGTATCATTACCCTTTAATATTATTATTATTATTTTTGTTTTGTATATGGAGATTGTTATTTATTGGTTAGTATCCTAATAAATGTTTGATTTTGGTGCGTGAGACAGGAAGTAATACTAAGGGTGGAAGCACTACATGAGAGGAAATGTAAGAAAAAAGCCATGAAGATAGTGTCGAATATTGCAGGGATTGAGTCAGTGTCAGTGGACATGAATGAAAACAAGTTGACTTTGACTGGGGAAATGGATGCTGTGGAAGTTGTTGGGAAGCTGAGGAAGCTGTGTCACACCGAAATACTGTCTGTTGGACCAGCCACAGCCACAGCCACAGCCAAACAAGAGCCAAAGAAGAACAATAAAGAGCATACTACAAATCTGGAAGCTTCTATTCTACCCATTCAAGCTTATCATTATTATTACACAAGTATGGAGGAGAATCCCAATGCCTGCGTTATCTTCTGATAACTTATTTCGATTATCCGTTTTCAATTTGCTGCTGTTATTTCTTTTTTTGATGTTTAATGTTTTCTTGCTCTCTCAAAATGTTGGTTATGGAAATAAACTGATGGCCTCGTTAATGAGAGCAACTTTTAATTTTCTCTTCATCATTTGTAGTTACTTATGATTGCAAGTAGTGATTTTAATTTTTAAGTAATGGAAAACGACACAGATTTCCAAGTGGAATCCAAATTCTAAACTTTTTTTTTATGTTAACTTAAATCTAGAACCAATCAACTTTTAAAATAATTTTACATGAAAAATATTACGAATCTTAATTTGTTCTCTTAATTATTTTTTTAATTTTTAAATAAAAATGTTGAATATTTTAACCTTTTTTATATTTTAAAAAAAAATTAGGATTTTGATTTTCAACCGTCATTCATTTTACATTACTGTGTTAGCTAATTAAATATTCTCAATAAAGAAAGGAAAAGTATAGGGTACCAACATATTATCTGTCAACTTATTGTCAACAATAATTAATTATTATATTTTAAATACATATATAAAGAGACACATCCGGAAAATATATCTATAAAGACACTTCTATTAAACACAGCCATACAAAAATATTTTTATTAGACACATCTACAAAGACACATCCATAAAACACAATTATACATAAGAGTTGGCAGAAGTTGGCAGATATGCTATTGGTAACGTAGCGGGACCGATAAAGAAAATGCTTAAAAGAACATCAGCTACATCAAATGACCGTACGTAGGTGTTTAAATTAGGTGCAAGTTGTATGATTATAGATGGTTTATACCAGCAATTTAATGTATTTAATTTAATTTCATAACCAAATATACAAAACAGAACAAAGAACCCGCACATGCTAGAAGGATTGCTCAGAGTATATTACTATATTGTTTTGCTATATAAGCAACCAATCTAAAGATTGATCCACTTGAATTATATTTATTATTTTCTTAGGATTAAAAAGGAAAAATATAAATATTAGGGGGTAATATTTTTTATTAATATTACTCAAAGGATAAAGAGTTTGAGATTGTTTTAGATACCCATTAATAATCAATATGTTTATCTGGTAATCAGATTCCGAAGGACACTTGCATGCATTTGCTGACTTCCTTCATAAACTATTAGCACCAAACATGACCACTGTACTCTTATACATAAAAATAAATATATTTTTTTGTCTAGGTTAAATGAATTACTATTCAGATTTACCATGCATAGACTCAATTAATTTGGCATCCAAGGAGAAGAGCAGAGAGATACTATATGGAGCTTATATTTGAGGCACAAATCAGAATTCCCTTTCATTTTTCATGGCTTGGCTATGTTTTAAACTTTTAATCTTTTTCTTATTATGGGGCTACGTGTGGGCACTTATTGACACATATATCTTATCTCTCTATATGCATGGTCGTGGGGCTTTATTGCAGCAGATATTTAATTTGTTGCCCTTTTTTAAAGATATTTCATTTCTACTTAAATTATTAGTAAGGAGTAAGTGGAAACCAACCAAAGATGACTTATTTAGTTAGTCTCGCCTTGTCGATATTGTTGAACAATAAACTTTTAAATGAAATTTTAATATGCGAAACTAGTCTTTGGTATGCTGGATAGTTGAAAAAGTTAGCTAAAAAAAATATCCAACTATTATTAGGAGTAAATAGATAGGATAGGATTAGAGACTTTTATATAAACTTAACTCTATTTTATATAATATTATTATATAATTTGATAATAATTTAAAATTGAATTAATTTTTATGTAAAAAAATATTAAATTATCAATTAATAATTTTTTTAGTGGTTACAGGTCTTTTGCATTTAGTAAGAAATTTTTGGTTCAACATTCATTTTGAAACATATTTTTGTATAAATATATAATATATACATATATAGAGTGTGAGTTTGTCGGATAGGGTTGATGCTCAACCCAGACAAAAACCTTATTTACTGCGAATCGAATTAACAATCCTACTCGACCGAATTGGATACCGGCGGATACGGTGCATATTACCGCCCCCTAACTATAATAGCTTAGTGTAAAAAATCAATTTAAATTACATAAATTCTGTTTTCTAGGTCAAAGATGGGCCTATATAAAAAATCCTGAATGAGGGTTTGAGAGTGCTTGTTTTAGAGTTTAGACCGACGAGAACAATAATTGTTTTTCTTTTTTCACGCGAAAAAAAAAAGGAATTGAGAATGAGGGTTTTTTATTTTCAATATTAATAACTTTGATTGATTAATTGATTGTCCTTGCATAATAAATAGGACTGATCAAGCTGAATATTTAAGGTGGAGATTATAATAAGCTAATAACAACAACAATTAAGGCGAAAAGAATACAAGAATGATCTTATGAAAACCAATGTCTACCAAGTGTTTGAGACAAGTCATCAAAGGTAAATATCAGCCTTAAGTTGTTCAATGAAGACTAGACTCGGATCCTTTCCTGGATGATCTTCGTGGAGTCAGCAAGTTAATCCTGATGCTGAATCAGAGAAAGTTCATTAGGAGAATTGGAAATAAGCGTGATCATGCCAATAAGTATAAGTTAATGTAGGTGTACTCACTTCTTTTGAACATGAACATATTCATCAGTTTCATCCAGTATGTCCCCCTTGTGAAGAAGGTAAAACAAGGAAAGTAATCAGCATCATCATCGTAGAGAAGAGCTGAACCTAAGAGTGCGTTTTATCTAGTCACAACATTTTCCTATTTGTTTGAAGTCATTTCATGATTCATAATCCATTATTAACTTCTAACTTTACTAGCTAGCTATGAAAGGGTAAACAAGAGAATACCTGCAACAGTTCCTCCATAACATCCTCCATTGTGATGATTCCTATCACTTCCTCGTCCAAAACAGTTGGAAGAACTTGTATTTCTTCTTGTGACATCGTATAACCACTCTCTTCCTCCCACTTTTTGGAATGTTGATGTTGTTCATTGCCTGCCTCCATCATCATCTTCTGAAATGCTGGACTTGGACTATTAAATTCTATATCGCTGGACTCACAGATACAAACTCTCTGACTCTTTTCCAGATCAAAGGAAGAATCGGATTCTGCAGTAACCAACCACATTGAAAAACATGAACCACTTCTTCTTCCCATGCTTGAATCTTTTTGTAATGCCTTAGGATTTTATTTTATTACCTTTAGTATTTTGTGTTGCATTTGATATTTTATTAGTGAGTGTGTTGAGAAATGTAGGCGCACCGGCAGCATGGGCTACAGCATTGTTGTTCTCTGAGTCATTCTCACATTTCAAAACAATGGCCATATGGCTGTGACCCTTTTGGAATTGGTTCAGTATCTCATACAGTGGCCAATTTTCATAAACCCTGCTACATGAGTATCTTCTTAGTATCATGCACCTAACCTCCTTCGAGATTTAAATTATGACACTCGATAAAATCTGATATTTGGGGAGGTCCATTACAAGCATAGCAAATTTAGAAATGTTACGTGTATTATTACCTAACTTGAGAGGATCTAAGTGTTTGATGAAAAGATATCATGATTCTCATACCTGGGAATTTTTCTGATAATCAGATTCTTGATTGGGGTTTCATCTTCTGGACGACAGAACATTAAATTCTTAACCTGTTTAGTTAAAACAACATGAATAAGCAATGATTAATATCAGGAATTCAAGATATAGAAACTAAATCCCCATAACAGTTTCTTCTGTTGCTTACCAATATAAGGCCAATGATGTTACTTGGGTATCCAGAGTATAGAGGTACACGACTATGCCCTTTGTTCATGATCAATGTCATTGTATTCCTGATGAGTTGACAAATTAAAGATGTGTAACTGTGTTTAGTTATTGACAGATCGACAAAATGCATGAATGTCACTAATCTGAGTTTTTCACACATTACATGTCCAGTTTGGAATTTATATCAAGAGAAAAAGTTTCAGATATTGGTGTCATTGCATCTTTGGCAGTCTTATCAGTCAAATCCATGGCACCTGTGATTATAGAGGCTTCATGACAGGACAACTCTCCACCTTTTCCTGCCTGTCATATGAATTTTTATTTCCCTACTTTGCACTTATGCTTTAAATTTAAGAAAAATGTTTGAGGGACTCATATACCAACCAAGCAATGGTATATGATACAAAATACAAAGGATTATAGGAAACAAACCATGTCTGCATGCAAGTCCACAAATGTTTTTAACTCAGATCTTCTCAACAGGACTGAATGCTCCTTCCCTAGAGCCCAATCCAGGATCTGCTCCAATAGGAAGATATTCAGAGGATTAATATTAAAAAATATTCTCCAAATAGAGCCAAATTTACCTTACTAGCTGGATAGGATATAGGGAAGAAGATCAGAAGAAGCAGTTGAACAAAGGGTGCCATTTGTGCTCCTAAGGTTAGTCCGTATCGAGAATATACAGCTTGAGGCACAATCTAGCATCGTTAATTCGAGGATAGGTTAATAAAAATAAAATTATTAATATCATGTTTGTGAGAGAAAGAAATTCACCTCTGCAAATAATGTGACCAGGGGAGTTGATATAATAATAGTAAGCCAAGGCGGCATGATTGGATCCATGAAGATTGGCAGTGCCTTAAAAAAACATGACAATAACATTCATGTATCATAATTATTGGGATTTTGTTGACAGGCCTATTTATTAGAACTTTTATGTAGCATATAGCATACCTCCATGGCCAGTGATTTACCTAAAAGGAGGGTACACAATACAAAATGTCCATTCTTTACAACTGGTAGAATCCTTTCTGCAGATAAATAAAGCAATAACATTAGTTAGCAGTGAGTTGGAATGTTTGCATCACTTTGACTACTTATATAAAAACCTGCATTCTTTTTGTCTTTAGGACGGCCAGCCTTAATGAGAACCTCAAGATCAACTTGGCTGAATGATAACAATCCTAGTGCTAGGCCCGATGTGACACCTGCAAGGATCACAAGCACCACACATGAAATAACATACATCCAGAATGCAATTTCATTATATTTGATATTATCATGATCTTTCAATGTGATCATGGTTGGAAGATGGCCAGGCCAGGGAGACAATAGATGCAATTACTTTTCAACTGAATCATCATCGTTCTTATTGTCTAGTTTAAGGCATAAAGACAATGAGGAAGAAGATAGCATCATCCGGCCTTATTGTCCAGCATTAAGTATGGTATCTATTATGTCATTTTTGTTTCTTGGCCTGCCTCCGAGTAATAAGAACAAAGGCGGAGATAGCATAGTGAAGAAAAGAGAGCAACAAGTAAGTGACAAGCAGATGAGACAATAATCTTGTAGTTTGCCTAACAAATATAAACATGATTCAATTAACTAACCATCTTGCAGTTACGCAGGCAAGAGAATATGAACAAATTTATTCAAGTTAGTAAGTAATCTCGGAACTCAATGGATTAATGCTATCTACTATACGGAAGGACAAATTTCGAAAAAGGAAAAGGTCAACCAAATGGACCAAGTGCTACCACTTTTACTATGTTATACACCTAGGACTTGAAGTACTACTATAGCTTCTATAAAAGCTCACCGACCACAAAACATCATTTTCCCACCAACAAAACAAGGTACTAACAATCAATAATCCACAATCCACGCCAAACATGCTATACTTATTATCTTTTATAGCATTTCTATCATCGCGAGCCCTGCGCCATATCGAATGTCATTGGACTACCAACATGGAATTGGCCTGCTCAAGAGGTCCTCCATCATGGAACAATTCTATGGCAGTGGTAGTAGTAATGGATGCAGCAGCAGGTTTTGGAAGGTGAAGCTTGTGATAACACCAGAACAGTTGGTGGAGATGTTACTTTTAATTCGTTTATCCATTAATTTAAAAAGCACTCAGAACTTTATCAAAACTTTTGACAAATTTAAAGATGAAGAATAACATTAAATCACTTTCAGAATATTTATGACATAACAGGGATGAAAAAAGAAAAGAAAAGAAAAGAAACATCCTTGTGATGTTTGGGGAGGGGGTAAGGTACTTTGCTCTATCTGTTTTTGGAGTTTGCTTTTTTATAATTTTTTATGGTCTGTTAGAATTTGCTTCTTGACCCTTTACGAGTCATTATCTCTCCATGGGTCTCAATTTTCTGGCTTTGTGGAAATTCAAATCCATATAAATGCAATATATAAATTCATGCGTTGCCATGTTGAGTTGATTTGATTCGCTTTTACCCAGAAGTACAGTAATACTGAAGAAACCATAGGAAAATAACAGCAAAAATTTATTAATGGTTTTGATGGTCTAAATCGTAGTATCATTATCACATAACAGAGATGTTTTGGGCCAGTCAATACGGCAAATGTAATAATCACAAAAGCATGGCCGGTCAAACGAATGGCTATTTCTACCAACTCTTCTCCAAAGAAATAGTCTGCACTCTGCAGTGTTACAAAGAAACCATCTTACACTACTCCATTTGGTTTACTTAGTCAATGCAGAAGCCTCTGAGGTCTTGGCATCTCTAGGACACTGAGATACATATGGTTTGAGCTGCATAAAAGAAAGAATGACGCTAATCAGCACTGACAGTTATGGACTATAATTCATCAGCGAAGGATTATGACTTTGATCATTCATAAAAGGAATAATCAATGAAGTGATGAAGCCATTTTTTTTGCACCCCTTTAGATCACCATAGCAGACATTTTAAGCTCGACAATGTCTATGGAAGTAAAAAAATTACTACTATGATAAAAGAGATCACAACACAATTAGTGCTTGTTTGGGCGCCATTATCTTGATAAAAAAAGATATTTTTTAATAAAAAAATATCTTTTTTTTTTAACGTGTTTGGCAAATTTCTAGTAGTAAAAGTAAAAGTAGTAGAAAAAAAAAAAACATCTTTTTTGAGAAGTTGTAATTTACATATTTTTTTAAAAGATCTTTTTTTCTTAAAAAAAGATGTTTTTCATGTAACAAATAAACAAAAAAATACTTTTATATCGTTATACCCAAACATAATTGATAGATAAAAAAATCTTTTTACATAAGATATCCAAACATAAAATTACTTTTACTTTTCCATAAGATCTTTTAAAAAAAGATAACTCGAAAAAATATATTTTTTTAGAAGCTCACCCAAACAAGCTCTTAATGGTATAACCACATCACGAGAATACTTATTGCCATTGTGGATCCTAATGTTGCCTATAATATTACTATTAGGCTCAACCAGCCATTGTTTGACCAACTATTCCATGTCGCATTTGCATCCCTTCAAGTGACAGAATATCTAAAAACTATTAACTATTAAAGCCACTCACACAAAGCTACTATGTATCGGGATGCACCTAAGCTAAGGGCGAAGGGAGCTGAAGAAACATAAATAATGATATACTAGAAAAGCTTAAAAGATAGAAGAATTAAAGAGCTTAACAAAGAAACAATGTCAAATTATCAAATAGTAGTTGTTTGACTGTTTGAGAGTTGTGTTTAGAGGGGGAAGGGAGAAACGTAAGAGATTTCGAGAGCATTTATCCTTGTTTCCAAGATTTATTAGAGGGATAATGCTACAGGCACTGTAAAGCTTTTACTAACCCCTTTATAAACCATACTTATATTTAAGTAGCATTTGATTCTTGTCATAAAGTCAGAGGTGATAAAAAAATGTTGGGGACAAATACATGTCTTGACAAAAGCTTAATGTTGTCCCTTTGTCGAGACAAATTTTAAGATAACTTGTATGCTTTAAAATAGAGACACGAGACATGTCTTGACTTGTGGGCAGTTATTTCTGTACTATCCAAACGAATAGAAGCCAAATACGTATCTCTAGCATTCCTTCCTTTGCAGCCACCTCAGTCTCCATCCTTTTTGTCCTAAGATAAGAAACAAATGCTACTTTGGACTTCCCCAAGAATGAGGGTTTTAAACTCCCTAATCAATTAAATGAAATTCTCTGACCCCCTCCTTCTTTTACACTCCCTTCCCCGGATATCTTTATTATCTTTTCCCTCGTAGCCATCAGGAGAACCATCTCTTGGCACAAAATTTCCATGGGAACTCATCTCAGCATTATAAATTTGTAATCATGTTGAAAACAAACGGATTAACGAAACACTAGCGAACAATACAAGCTGGGTGTAAAATTCAAACCTTAAAATCTGTCAAATCAGGGACTACATAGTTTGGCAATTTTTCTTGCACTACCACATACCCACCTGCAACAAAGTGCAAATTTACATTCAACTTGACAGGCAAAAAGGAAAAAATGAATCAAAGAAAAAAAATAGTAGAAAGTAGCTAATATATTTATGAAAAAAAAAAACTAAAAAAATTGATGGATACTAGTAAGCATATGACTGATTTCTACAACTAAAAGTTCAGTAGTGAATCTAGAGTCATGACAAAACCAAACTTTCTAACAGCAGTGTAGGTACCAGGAAAGGTTGTGATAAAGTTAGAGAACGAGAGAGAAAGAAAGCTAAGAGTGACAAGAAAGGTAAAAACGATAAAATGAATCAATGCACAGTCACTGTATTACCAGGGTATGCTAATATACATGTATGAGTTACACTTAGATAAGTCTAACTGTTCATCTAGTATAAATGTATAATTAACTAGACAGCTGCTAACTACTTCTAATTCTAACTGACTGAGCTGGCAGCTGAGTAAACTACAATCCCTCAAACTATCACGTGAAGAATTGAGCATTATTCCATGGCAAGCAGCCATCAGCAAATCAAAGTCATAGAAACATGAAATTATGATAAAAATTGAAAAAAGGTTCCCAAGTTATACATCGATATTAAAGAAAGGAAAAAATTTCACATAAAATAAATATTTAATTCATTCATTTCACTAGAATTAAGAAGCTTCCAACTTGTATAAACAAACAATAACAGCAAAGAGAAGGTATAGCGATTCTTATGAGACTGAAGAGAGTGAAAAGAATTAAGAAACAAAACAACATGAATCTGGGTCATCTAATTCATAATTTTTTTAAAAGAACAAACAATGACAACTGAAATGAAGGAAGAATAAATCAAAATGGCTTCGGAGAGCAGGAACCCATATTCCCAATTCTGACATCCATGGACGTGGACAAAAGATAACATTTATAAAGGCCAAGACGAAATTAAGAAAATTTTAAAGTCAACTATACCTTTACGGGTATGGAAACCAGTAGGCTTGCAGTTCTTGCCCTTGTAGTAACCTCGTGGAGCACGTTTTGATGATAGGATGTCCAATGAAGAAGTCCTCTTCCTTCGAAAAGCTCTTCCTATGCCTAGGATCAGCCCTAGAGGCATCTTTTCTTCTCCTCTTCAATAATGAAGATAAGACATGAAAGAGATGTTTGCATACATAAGGAATAGCAGAACAAAAGAGAGAAAAATACATACCTGAGGTGTTGAACAACTCACACTCTTGTTTTGTCCCTGTTGGGGAGCTGCACAATTCACATTGAGAGTTTATTTTCCCCCAGTTAAGAATTTGTATTTTTCTAAAATAACATATAGAATAAAATCATGAATAAACACACAAAAACACAAACATGCTCTCAGGTAAGAATTCAAAACCATCAACCAAGGTCATTATCACAGTAATAACATCATTTTCACAGCAACAGCAGCAACCATACCAAATCAATAAGCTCATAACATAACATCAACAAGAATTAACATACCAAATCAAGAATTTCATATCTCATAAGCCACAACATAGCAGCAGTAATAACAAATGAAATAACAGAACTATATAAGCAACAGAAGCGAAGTTACAGAAGCTTTAGAAGGAACGGACGATGGAAGCAAAAGTTCGCAGTGAAGAGACCAAAATTAACAGAAGCAGCAAAAGAAAAAAGTACAGAAGCAAGGGAACAAAAGCAACTAAAAAGCAGAAAAATGGAAAAAAGAAAAAGAAACAAACAAACAGAAGCAAAAAAGAGAAAATACGAACCAGTGAAGGGACGGCGTAGGGTAGGAAAACACACGACGGCCGGCAGGAGGAAGGGAAGAACAGCAGCAGCGGCAGCCTGAGAAGAGAAATGCTGGAATGAGGGGGAAGAAGTGAGACTGTGGAGGGTTCCTGCCGAATCAAGCCTTTTTTTTTTTTTAATACTACCATCCAAATTTTACAATTGTCTTCGTACCAAAATATTTTGTTTAGAAAAAGTATTGAGAGCCCATACTAATCGTGTATAATGGATTAAAAAAAAAAATATAAAGAGTTAATAGAGTATCTATACAATATGTATAATGAGGTATAGGGATGTTCGGATCCAAATATAGTTAGCTTCTTTCATATTTGAGCCTATGTTTTACAAGAGTGCCACCTAGTCTTTTAAAATTATGTTTCACCAAAATAGTTATTTCTTCTGGTTATTCACCTTTTTCTTCTATTTTAATGGTCATTTTAGTAGATATGCATATGGTTATTTTAATTTTTATATAGATAATTATTTTGATTGGATTGGATTTAGTTATATATAATTAAAATATGTTAGATGTTCAATCCATTAGGTATGCAGATGATTATTTTTATCCTTAAGTGGATGATGTGGCGTGTGGCAAGCTCAGTAGAGACAATGAAATTAGATGATTATTGACGAAGGTAGGGTGGCTACTGATTGAAAAAGAAGAGAATATTGAAGTAAAATGCTTTAGTAAATTAGGATTTGATATGGTTATTTTTTAAAATAACTATCTGAATTTTTTAAAAATTTAAAATTTAAAATTGGATAATTTGAAATTTGATATGAAATAATTGAACTAGAGTTTTTGAATTTATTATTTATTTTTATTGAGCTAAATAACCAACCTATTGTACACATTGTCGAGATTTTTCATTAGCTCCCTAACGAGATTTTTTTTTATCATTAGATAATGAATTATGTGTTATAAAAGTATTATTTTTTTTTAAATGTGGCTAAATAAATAAAATAAAGTGAAACTCAATTGAGTTCACGTAAAATTGATAATTGAAAACTATTAGATGATTTGACTAAATTTTTATCTCACGATAAACTATTAGATTATCCGATCATTAGTTCATCCCATTAATTCAATTTCACGATCGATTAAATTATTAATTTATTAATTCAACTAATAAATTATTAGTTAGTAAAATTAATTTTATATAAATAAAAAATATAAATAATTAATTAATAAATATTAAACTTAAATTAATAAAAAATATATGATAATGATTAATTATAAATTTTTTAAAATACCGAATAAAAAATTTTAGTTAACATTAAATTTATATTAAAACAATTAAATATTAAATATATATTAAAATAAGAGAAAATTTAAAAAATTAGTTATTTTATTAAAATTTAATTAACACTTAACTAGTTAAAAAAAAGTGAATAATCTTATACTATTAAAATATTAATAATAATTAATTAATAATTATAAATCACATGTATTGATACTTAACACTCCTCTTAAAATAATATCAATCAAATATTAAATATATATTAAAAAAGAAAGTTCATACCAATTAGAGGTGAAATTTGTTAGAAGAATCCCGCTACATTTCTTCTTCTTTTCATGCTATCTTTCTTCGTAGTTTCCTTAATTTACATATAATTGGTAGCTTCCTAAAATATGAATCAACCCTTCTTGTGGTCTCTATATATATATTGTCGTAATTATTGAATGTATCTCATTCTCAGGTCAATCACTTTGATTCTCCTTCTAGACTCTTCTTCTTCTTCTCCTAGTTCTTCAAGAGCTCTCTCTCTCTCTCTCTCTCTCTCTTTCTCTTGGTTCCTTCCTTGGCCTTCTATTCCATGGCTTCTGATCTTCAAGCGAGGGCCAAAGAGGCATTCGTCGATGAAGACTATGATCTCGCGATGGACCTTCTCACTAAGGCCATCGCTTTTGAATCTAACAACGCTCAATACTATGCCGATCGTGCCCAAGCCAACATCAAACTCAACAACCTCGCTGGTCACCATTATATTCCCTCTTTTTTCCATTGTGTTTTCGGGGTTTATGATTGCTTTAATGATTCCTTTCTTTTTTTTTTTCTTTTTTTTTTGTCTACAGAGGCTGTTGCTGATGCAAACATGGCAATTGAGTTGAATCCTTCTCTCCCAAAAGCATATTTGCGGAAAGGGTGAGAACAGTTCTGCCATTTTTTATTATTTCCACCTATGATTATCACCACGAGTATTGTATAGAATGTCATCAATGCTATTAACTACATTCTTATCTTGCATTGTATTATTATAATCCTTGTTGCTGTTGCTGTTGTTAAGTCCACTCTCATCAAACATTTTTGTTGCAGTACTGCATGCATGAAGCTTAAGGAATATCAGACAGCTAAGGCAGCTCTAGAGATGGGTGCTTCATTGGCTCCAGGGGATTCAAAATTCATTGATATGCTCAAACAATGTCATGAGCTCATTGCTGGTAATAATTTGTTCTTTCTTTATGTAATGTGTTGTTACTTTTTCCAGTCCAACTTTTAGATTTCATTTAAGCTGTGATATAGTACGATATGTCATGACTATCGAGAGATAAACGTGGATGCATTTAATTTTATGCTATGAAAGTGACACGTGTTTGGTGGTCTAAAATGTTGAACAGAAGAATCTGATGTCACACCTATAATACCAGAAAAGCACACGACAACTCGGGGTGTTTCTGCCAAAGAACTTGAGCAAGTGAATGACGTTTCACAGCAGATGACAATAGCAGTTGCTAAACCTAAATACAGGTTGGTGGAACTTGTTTGTTTCATGTGCCAATTGCCATGGTGCATGCAGATGTTTTTCTAATGTACTTCCTGTAATGATTTAGCCTTATCTTATAATATGGCTTCAAGCCCTTAATACTATATTTGCATTATAATGGTGAATTTTGAAAATATAATATCAATGCAGGCATGAATTCTACCAAAAACCTGATGAGGTGGTGGTTACCATTTTTGCAAAGGGCATTCCACGGGACAGCGTGACTGTTGATTTTGGTGAACAAATAGTAAGTGCTGCATTACTTATTGCAGGATTTTGTCAAAGCATATGTGTTATTTTTGTTACAGTTGCATACATCTTGACAAACAAGTAAACAAATCACATTCTAAACTTGTTTATTTATTTTGCTCTAGCTAAGTGTTAGAATCGATGTACCTGGTGAGGATGCATATGCTCTTCAACCTCGCTTGTTTGGAAAGGTGTGAAACAGAGCTTCCTTGTCAGTTGGTGTAACTAAGAAATTTGCATTGAAACTCTTTTATGTGATTTTTCTATCATGTGTAAGTCAAGTGAAATCTTTGGTTTACCTTAATCAGATCGTACCTTCCAGATGCCGATATGAAGTTTTGTCTACCAAGATGGAAATCCGGCTTGCAAAAGCAGAACCTATCCACTGGGCAGCTCTTGAATTCCGTGGAGGTGCAACAGTTCCACAGAGGGCTATTGTTTCATCAGGTAACCTCAATTCTGGTTAAGTTTTCATCTCTCCATGTTTTGTTGGATGCCTTAGATACTCTAATTAAGTGTTATGCATGTTGCTTTGAGTACAGAATCTACCCTGGATTCTGTTATTTGAAATGAGTTGTGCATGTTGTCACTTGAATTATGGTCCTTTATTAGTACCTGCATCGTTTCCTTTCTGATGTGGATTGTACTCTACCACCAATTTTGTAGTTATCAACGTTCAAAGGCCTACTTACCCTTCCTCTAAACCAAAAAGAGTAGATTGGGATAAGCTGGAAGCTCAAGTTAAGAAAGAGGTTAGTTTAGTCTACCACTCGCCCAAATTTTTAATGACTCTTTGGATTGTATATTTGTATTGCACTTTTTGGTCCTAAGGGTCTCAATTTCAGGAAAAAGATGAAAAGCTTGATGGTGACGCAGCGCTGAACAAATTCTTCCGCCAGATATATCAAGATGCAGATGAGGACACCAGAAGAGCAATGAGCAAATCATTTGTATGTATTTTATCGTGCAATGCCTTGTCTTTTTTTGCTTTTCATATTCTTTTCCAAATATAACAATGAAAGTATGTTGCAGGTGGAGTCTAATGGAACCGTACTGTCCACAAACTGGAAAGAAGTGGGATCCAAGAAGGTTCAGGGAAGTGCTCCTGATGGCATGGAGTTGAAGAAATGGGAATATTAGTTTTGGATCAATATTAATACTTGTACATCATTTCATTTATTATTGGATGCTCATTAATATTATTTTTGGCAGATAACATCTGATTAAGAAAAAGAATTTTTTGTTACATCATATTTGAATACTTCAATTTAATTGTATATCTTAGATTCTTTGATAAGAATCGATAATATGGACCAATTTGTAGACTTTTTATTACGTTACGGGAATACATCGATAATATTTTTATTTAACTTTTTAAATTATAAATTTATCTCTTAATCTCTATAGTTATCTTAAAATAAATATAATATTGAGATATAATTTAATCCAATATATTTTATATTAAATATAATATAAAAATTTAATTTAGTTTTTATTTTTTAGTCTCAATTTCATTTTTAAATGCAGTTATATTAAAATGTATTTTTCAATAAAAAAAAAAAGATTTTTTTATAATAAAAATAAAAATATCGTGTACAATATATACTTTCTTAAAACGAGATATATTTTAACTTCTATTCGTATCTTATTTACCTGTGAATTAAATCATATTCATAAATTACTTATTAGATGCCAATAAATATTATGCGTCTTTATATTATATCATAAACACTTATTTTTATATATGATGGTGTGAAAATTGAAAATCGAAATTAAATATTTTAGATACATATCGAATAATATTTGTTAAGTTCGTCAAAGATACAAATAATGATGCTGATATGAAATTATATATTTGGCTTTTATAATTTTTTAAGAGTAATATTAAAGATATAATATTTATACATTTTTATATATATCGTATTTATATTTATATGTTTATTCCTTTTAAAATTATTTATTTATTTTAATAATAATAAATAAATATAAAATAAAAAAATAAAGTATTTTAGACATATTTATTGTATCTCAAAACATTTTTATTATCGAAAACAGCTGCTTAATTATCCTTATTCACTATAATGTGCCTCTTATTTTGTCTAAAATAAAACTAGATATATCGACATAAAAATTATTCGAAAGACAATAAAAGAATTAGTTTAAAATAGTCTAAAATTATCTTATTAACAGACTATTAGTTTAACCGAGACGTTGTTTATGCAGAGAGCGTAACTTGTTCGGTGCATGTGGATCGGAAGCTGATATAAGTATCGCTCTACGACCTCCTTATTAAAAAAGATAAAAATATTTTTTACTTAATTAAATGTAGCTAAATTCAAATAATACATCTCCAATTACGCGTAACGATGGATTTGTCACTGGTGGCAACTGGAGGGCTTGAGTAGTGGCGTCATATCGCAGAATGTAGATGGTGACGTGTTCCCTCCTCTACAAATCTAGAATCTCTAGCTATCATATATTCATTTACCGATGGATTTGTCTAACTCTATTCCTCTGCTGCGCTGTATGTTATCCCCAGAAAGTTAAGGATTCATGACAAAAAAGAAAAAGGAAGAACAACAAAGAAAAGGATTGTTCCGTGAAATATCACAACTGTCTTTTAGCAGACCAACCTGTGTATTAATCAGGATAGATAGCTTAATTATAACGTGTGTATGCATGTTGCATGTTATTAAAAGCTAAATATTTCTTTGCGACGATCTGCATTTTGTTTTTTGTAACTTCACATGTAAAAGCGCAGGTAATAGTAATAATAATAATTAATGATACGTTTTTACTTATTTTAGAACAAAATTTAGGTATATTATTCTTTCACAGTTTTAACATTTTAGATATATATTGCATATTTGCACCATTGATGAGTATTAGTATTAATTATCAGAAAGCATGTGTATCCTTATAAAATTTGGTTGCACTAATTAAATAAATAAACATGCATAAATAAAATTAAAGGTGAAACTCTTAATTAAGTTAATATAAGATTTAAGAAATGCGACACATGCACGTAGTGAAAGTAAATAATTTTGACGTGGACGGTATATATAGTGATGAGTTAAAGTTTAGAATGTAGATATATTTGTATGTTTAAAATAAAAAAGTAGTAATAGTATAGTTTTGAACGGAATTGAAGTTGTTGTGATGAGAAGTTGTGGGTTGTATTGCAATCTATATATAGCAAAATGGAAAGAGAGAAGCGAGCGATATGTACGGAAATAAACAAGCCTAAGACTGAGCTTCGTTTCCGACAAACTCAGCTCGATCTTCTCCTTATCCTTCTTCTTCCTCCTCCTTCCAAATTGCTCCACAATTCGATCATCGCCGCATGCATACTCTTCTTTTTTGATCCATTTTCGGGTAAGCCTCCTTCTTATCGCTCTATTGCTATCATGCATATCGTCGTTCTACAGATTCGCTTTTCTTTTGCTTCGTTTTCGTTCATGTTATGTGTTTTCTTCTTGGGCCGAATGGGCCCGGTTGCTGGGCTTGAAATGTTGGCATCAAGTACTTGATTTGCTTCTCACTATTCAGCTATGGCATGTGAAAGAGCCTCCATTGTTGTTATTAATCCATAGGTTGAACTTGAACGGTGAAATCAATTCATGGTTCGATCCAAACAAGTTTGTGTCACTGCTTAGATAACGTACAATTTCTTAATAACCACATGGCCTTTTTAGTTTCAAATAATATGTTATTTTATTTTCCCCCTCTTTTTTTGTTATCTACAGTGAACCCCATGTAGTTCACAATTCAGTGAAGAGGTGTGTCGTCATTTGGTGGTTTTGCCGTTTTGGTATGTTCAGGATTCTGATCCACCCATGAGGCCATGATTGGGCTTCACAACTTTACTTGTTGCGTTCTTAGCTACTCATATTAAACTAGGCCGGGAATTAATGCATGCAGATTCGTAAAATTATATGGTGTAATTCGGATTCAAGCCGTGATGTATCTGAATTGAGCGGCTAGGATACTCATAAGTAACTGATACAACAACCTTTTATCATGAAAAATTGCAGGCAGAGATGGTTGCCTTCGGGAAAAGGTTGAAAGAAAGACAACTTGAAGAATGGCAAGGGTATGTTTATTTTCTGCCTACCTGCCTGCTGTGTTGGGATTTACAAACATCCCAATCAAATATCTGAATTCAGAACTTTGAAGAACTTGCACCCTGGATTCAGTAACATTTTACATGCATGCTAATGATTTTAACTTTTGTTTTAGATATTACATAAATTACAAACAAATGAAGAAACGAGTAAAACAGTATGCTCAACAAATAGAACTCGGAACACTAGATAGACGACATGTACTAAAGGATTTCTCAAGGATGCTGGATAATCAGGTCTGTTCACATTGTCCATTCTATGATTACTAGTCTCTTATTATATGAACCTTGGACCTTTTTCTATCTCATTAGTTTTAACTGCCCAATTTAGATTCCGCTTACATGAGTACATGCCAAACATGAAATTTTTATTTGTTTATCGAATGTGTCTCATTCATAAATTGATTCTCTCTTGTTTTGTTATTACAACGCAGATTGAGAAGATTGTCCTTTTCCTTCTGGAACAGCAAGGAGTTTTGGCAAGCAGGATCGCAAAGCTTGGAGAGGAGCAGGATGCTGTTCAGCCGGAGCCTGAGTTACAAAAAATAGCCAAACTACGCGAAGATTATAGAGCAGTGGGGCAAGATTTATTGAAGCTTTTCTCTTTTGTAGAGATCAATGCTATTGGTCTGCGCAAGATATTGAAGAAGTTTGATAAACGTTTTGGCTATCGATTCACCGATTACTATGTCAAAACTCGTGCTAACCATCCTTACTCTCAGCTGCAGCAAGTTTTCAAGCATGTGGTAATGCCTTTAGTTCTAACACAAATATTTATTTGGGCCTTTAATTTGCAGAATCAGCTACATCCATATGTAGTTGATGTTTATTGTTTCCAGGGATGAATATTGGCTAACAGATGTGGAATTTGCAGGGATTTGGAGCTGTTGTGGGAGCCTTATCTCGCAATCTCCATGATCTTCAAGACCGCCACGGCAGCTACTTATCAATTTATGATCAGCCTACTCTTCCCCTTCAGGTCGTTTCAGTTGCACTGTTTTTTTACTTGCAATATTCTTAAGCAAACATTTGTGCTGACTAGAACCTTGCATTATATGCAGGATCCTGTCATTGATTCAATAAGAGCAGCCGTTGACAGGTTAACCAACTCAACTAACTTTCTTAACTTTCTGGGTCAACATGCACTCATTATGCAAGAGGAGCTGCCTGCACATACTGATGAGCCTATCGATGATCAAAAATATCATTTTATGTCTCTTATTCTGAACCTGGCTAATACATTTTTGTATATGGTGAACACATATATCATCGTCCCAACGGCAGATGATTACTCTGAGAGTCTTGGGGCTGCACCAACAGTTTGCGGTATTGTGATTGGAGCAATGGCTGTTGCGCAGGTGTTTTCTTCCGTGTATTTCAGTGCGTGGTCAAATAAGTCCTACTTCAGACCACTTATATTCAGTAGCATCACCCTTTTTCTCGGAAATGCCCTGTATGCATTGGCATATGACCTTAATTCAATATGGATCCTCTTACTTGGTCGTCTTTGCTGTGGGTAAGTGTGCTTTTATTCATTTGATGATTGATGAGCATAAATAACATTTAAATGAAAATTGCAGGTTAGGTTCTGCCAGAGCCGTTAACAGACGTTACATCAGTGACTGCGTGCCCTTAAAAATTCGTTTGCAAGCATCAGCAGGTTTTGTTAGTGCGAGTGCTCTTGGAATGGCTTGTGGTCCTGCATTGGCTGGGTTACTGCAAATAAATTTTAAGATCTACAAGATCACATTCAACCAAGATACCTTGCCCGGGTGGGTCATGGCTGCTGGCTGGCTCATGTATCTAATATGGTTGTCGTTCAGTTTTAAGGAACCTTCTCATGATATTGAAGAGAATCATAAACCACGTAAATCCAATGCTGGTACTGAATTCATGTCTCTGCTGATTATTTTTACATTTTCTATCGAGTACTTAAAAAATTGCTAATTAGGCTGCTACCCAACAATGCTGAATGCTATATTGCTTTGCATTACACAGCACAACTACTAAACCAGTCAAATAAAGTATGCAAGGGAGGGAGTTAGCCTTAAAATGTAACAATCTCTAATTTCTTAATTAGGGAATTGGTGAATCTGCTGCCAAAACGTAATCCTTTAAGAATCACAGACTTGTCTAAATTATAGGGTTGCCCCTGTATATGGCTTTAAGTCACTTGGATCTTTATAAAATTCATGTATGCCTTAAATTATGTTTAAGAAGTTTGTTCATTCTGTTAACCATCGCATAAATAATGGAAAATGACACATTTGTCCTTCACAAGCAGAAAGCAGTGCACTTGAAAAAGGCCAAAAACAACCATTGCTGGTTAGTTCAGAAAACAAAGCAGATGAAGAAGCTCCGGAGGATTGTGATGGTAGTGAAGAAGCTCCACAGGAATCGCGTAAACCAGCAAATTCAATTGGATCAGCATATAGACTCCTTACTCCTTCTGTAAAGGTTTGTGATCAACTATACATGTTACAAACTTACATGAGGCTGTGCTATTTAAATGCTTAGAAATCCTTGATCCAAACTTACTCAATTTACAATTTGGTAGCCAGTCATCTTTACCCAAATTTTAATTACACAAATCTAAGATACTTAGGCAAGCCCCGAAGAATCTTTTCTTTCCTTTTTCCCTCAGCTCCAGTAACCATTAGATCGCCCGGTTCAAAGCAACCATAACGAGGTGAGAAAAGATGTTCAATTGAGATCACGAGATTGGTAGGCAAGGGATGCCAAATGCTGATGAATATGACACTGGCAAACAGAGACACGTGGCTTCAAATTGTCACTAATTTGGCGCCACACCCAGAGACGGAGGGGCAGAGAGAAAGAAGAAAAGAAAAGGTTGACAAGGAAAAAATGGTTAAATGGGCTTAGTTGTGTCTCAAATTTGAGTAATATAATTAAAAACGAGCGACTACCAAATTATAAATAGACGAAGTTTAAACTAGGAGCTTCCAATCAATTAAATACACACCCTCATCTAATGAGACTCTCTTTAGAAATCTCATTGAATATTTTACCTATACAATATGACCCCTAACTACAGAAACTTAGTGGGCAATAGGAAGTCTTTAACAATTATCTATACAATCTTATCAACGAGGTTGCCTCACACAACCTCATAGGATATTTTTGCCAAGTTACTAAGTTGCTACTATTTGCTTTTGACCTTGTAGTCGTTACTAATTATCAGAACTTGTGAATTATATGGCTTGACCCTTATCCTTCTTTGATGTTTGCAATACATATTTCATCTGAGAAATTTTAAGTCATGTCTTCAGGTTCAGCTATTGATATATTTCATGCTCAAATATGCAATGGAGATTTTGCTATCAGAATCTAGTGTCATCACAACATACTATTTCAGCTGGTCAACGAGCACAGTCGCCATTTTTCTTGCATGCCTCGGCCTGACAGTTCTTCCTGTAAACATTGTTGTTGGAAACTATATAAGCAATATGTTTGAGGACAGGTATCGTGTGAAAAAAACACTTACGAAGATAATTTATGACGTGGTTTTGGAATTTTCAGAAAGATGCATGATAATACATTTCCCATTTTTCATTCTTAAAACAAAGCAATAGAAGGACTAACACCATTCTATTGACCTGTTTGTAGGCAAATCCTGTTGGCATCAGAAATTATGGTTTTCATAGGCATAATCTGCAGCTTCAACTTGTTTTTTCCATATTCTGAGCCACAATACATCTGTTCAGGTCTGCTGATGTTTGTTTCTGCTGAAGTACTTGAAGGTAAGATTTTATCTGTCATTTATTAGCTTACAAATAATGATCAGAAGCGAAATTTAATCATGCAGTTGTTACTCAGAATAATGTGACAGAATGCAACGGTAGCTAATAATGATCTGCATATGTGGTGATCATATTAGGGGTTAACTTGTCACTCCTTTCAAGAGTGATGTCATCGAGGCTTTCACGAGGAACCTACAATGGAGGGCTCCTTTCAACGGAGGCCGGCACAATCGCAAGAGTGATAGCTGATGCAACCATCACACTGGCTGGCTACGTGGGTGTCAGCAGGCTCCTAAATATAACCCTTCTTCCTTCCCTCTTCATTTGCATAGCTTCCATCTTAGCAACATTCTACACTTATAATTCCTTATATTGATTTTGCTGCCTGGATCGATGCCTTCCAAGGAGAGGATTTGATTTTTAAAACAATTCACCTCCTTGTCATTCTTGAATGTTTTCATGCAGTTCTTTCTAATTTCTTTTGATCTAGCTATCAAGGTCCTTTAATTTGGGCTACACAAATCTTAGATGTTATTCATGTAGGTTGGCCAATTGTAAATTTTTAGCTGAATGTTCCTCAAACTAACACAAATGGATTTTCGTCTTTCAGTTTTTCTTGGGTTTTTTTAGCGGAGAAAACCTTGTCGCCAAGGAGTACCAAAATATTTTCATGGTTTCTTTGTGCCGCTGATGCACTTACCAAATAACTTCATTAGCCAATAGTAAAAGAAAACGATTATTTCTTCTGAGACAGTTACTAGCTACTAGCTAGTAGCTAGCTATATATGTGCACTATGCACATCAAGGTGGTGGTTGGTTCCTTTTTTTATTTTAATTTTAATTGGTTTGGATTTATTATTAAGTATATATATTGTATTGTGTATACAAACGTCATGTTAGTTGGGCTTCAGTTTTACTTGTCGAACTACTGTCATCTATGACCATTGTAAAAATTCGTTGAATTAATTAAGCTTGTAAATATCATCAACCATGAGAATGGTATAGAGCATGTTTGATTCCTTTTAACTTTTTGACAATAAAACAAAAGAATTCGGCTTAGCAAAGCTACTGATGAATCAAACGATTAACTTATATATATGGTATTATGCTGTCATAATCCTTTATTATCAATATCAGGATTATAACACGATTCCGATCGGTAAATGGCCAAGAGGAATATATTGTTCGTTATTAATTAGGTGTGTGTATACTACTATACTGTATATATACATAGTACATTTGAAGAAATAATACCCTTTGGAGTTCATTAGCAGTTGAAAACTACAGGAAGCAGTATGCTGTAACATTTGTGAAGAAAAACAAAAGCAAAAGTCCATCCATAAGTACTTCTTCTCATATTTCGTGGATTCTGCGATGTAAGGTTCAAATTAGAGTAAAACGCCTTAATGTCAAATATATTTATTTATTTATAGATACAGTTACTTCATATTAATACACTTCTTATTGTATAAGCCAAGATTCTAATAATAATGAAGATTAGTCCTTAAACTATGTTCACGGGACACAGCAATTTAGTAACCCGTGAACCCAAAATAGTATACCACTATGGTGCAGACTGCAGAGCAGACAAAAGAATAACTGCAATCAATTTAGCCAAGCGACAAAATCTTCATAATGAGAAGGACGCTTTTGGATTCTTCTTCCTTGCTTTGCAACCAAAGGTGAGAGTAAGAGACACCCGTGACACACAACAAAGTTAAACAAATTGAACAAATTAAATAATAGGCCAAGAGAAGAGATATTAATCTAGCTAGCTTTAAGATTTCATGATGTTATATAAAATAATAAAATATATTCTCTTCCACCCATCAAAGGTGGCCCAGGTCACACAAGAACGAAATACAGAATTATTGATCCCCTCATGTCTCTCATTTTAATGCCAATCAATTTCTAGTTTTTCTTTCCCTCTTTCTTTCATGTTAAAAACCACAAGACAAGAAGAAATTTTTATACCTAATGATTTAGATCCAATGATCTATACTTAAATATGTTTTCTTATGCTTATAGAGGTTGCATTTAGCATGTCATATATAGGTACCATTGATGTATGTACATGAAAACGAAAACAAAATTAAAAGAAAAAATCTTGTCCACTCTCGAGAAAATGAAATATATTATTCACAATACAAGTTGGCGTTGGCATCACAAATCATTTAGATTATCCGTTTCCAAGGGAAGGAAACAAGAAATGTGCATGTAGAAGTAACTAAGTAGCTAGAGTAGAATCAAGAGTAGTCAACTTCATCATCATATATCTACAAAATAAACTTTCTTTGTGGCTGTATTTCAAATCAAAAACAAAAACAAAAGCACATTCGGACGATATAACATTTTCAATTCAGCCATTGATAATACTGTCATTAGCCTCACAATTTCTTCGCATGAATATAGAACCGTGTTCAAGTTTTGGACCTTGAAACCCTTCTAATCAAAACCAACAAGCAAAGCACACGGTACAACACAAAGAACCCAATCAAGAAGTAAACATTGGTCCATTTTTGACTTTCTTGGAGCCCCCTCTTCTGCAACACATCACCCCCAGTTACCATACAAACTTGATTCTCTTGGTACCATATCAAACACCTTGTGGCCAAACAAGAGTACTCGTTGATGAGTAATGCATCAAGTGCATACTTGTACATGGACAAAAAATGCATGAAAAGCCAGTACTTTGGTAAACTCTCCTTTGAGATGAAGTACCCAGAGAACAGAAAAAATGCTGCAAGAAGCACTGTTAATAGTGATGTGCCAGCAATGTAGTTAGGTGCCAGGGAACTCAAGAAGAGCACAAAGGAGTTTGCCATGAGAACAATTACCCAAATGACCAAAACAAAATAAGCAAAAGAAATCCAAGAAGCACATAAACCAACTAAGAAGTAGACTGGGATGGAGTATATGATTGCAACTACAAGCAAGTATGGCAAGAAAACAAGTGTGTTTGCAATGAGATATGATGAGAGCCTATAAACCCCGCTTGATGTTTCTCTAAGCAAGATTGGCCTCTCATTGATGAAGATTGGAAGGGTTTCTGTTGTGGAAGATAGTAGGAATGTTAAGGTGAATGCAAATAAACCAAACCTTTTCTCAATTCCTTCCTTATCAAACCCTATGTTGATGTAAATTGTTCCCAAAACAAGCCCTACAAGAAGTGCCTCTAAGGTGTTTGTTAAAAGGAGTTGCCTTGTTCTGTATATTATCTTCCAAAACCTGCCATATAGAGTGCATATTTCATGGATTCTGGAGCTCTTGTACCTTATTATCTCTTTGGATCTATGTCCATTGTTATCAGATATGGAACTTGCAGCTGATGAACTTTCAGGTGATTCAGGAATGCTTGGTGGAGTAATAGGCTTAAGCTCGTTCAATTGACTTAATATTTCCATTGCATATTCCAATGCATTGAGTTGATGGGGCACGGTAAAGCCATTCGAGTGTAAGAATGCTTGAAGTGATGCAAGGCTTCCGTGGTGGACCACAGTACCCTTGGATAGCAACAAGATCCTATCAATGCAAGAGAGGATCTTGAAGCTTGGTTGGTGAATGGAGAGAACAATTGTCCTGTGACGTGAAACGCAAATGGATTTGAGAATCTGCATGACCTTGAATGCAGAGGTGCTGTCAAGGCCTGAAGTTGGTTCATCAAGGAGCAACACTGCAGGATCATGGAGAAGACTAAGGCCTATGGAGATTCTTCTATGTTCTCCACCTGATAGACCATGAGAGAGCCTTGTGTTGGCCAAATGAGTTAACCTCAGTTCACTGAGAAGAGAAGAAACTATGGCTGCAATGTCAGAGGTTTTAGGCTTGAGGAGGTGTGCTGAAAATGCAAAAGTCTCGGACACTGTGAGCAAAGGGAGGCATGCATCATGTTGTGGAACATATGCTGAGAGTTTTCTGAATGTGGAAGGAATAAGAGGGGAATTGTTGAGTTCAAGAGTTCCATGTGATGGAAGTGTTCTAGCAGAGAGAATGTCTAAGAGGGTGGATTTTCCTGCACCACTTGGGCCAACAATGGCAAGGATTTCAGAAGGGTATGCAGTTAAGGAGACCTCTTTGAGGATGTAGGTTGGTGGGGTTGTTGTGCAGTGTTTGAAGAGTAAGAGTGGTACAGCAAAGGTGGTGGTGGTGGTGGTGGTGGATTTAGTGTAGGAGATTGAAGTGGCAGTGAGCTTGTAGGTCTTAGCTGTTGGTGATGGCTTTGTTGGTGGCTGGTCTTCCATGGAGTCTAGGGGGTTGGTGTTGGAGACTGGAGAGAAGAATCTGAATTGTTAATTGTGTTGGATGTAACAATGATCAGCTTCATGTAACGTTTTGATAACAGAAATAAAAAAGGGAACTAAAATGGCGTTTTGCCATATTTGGTGGCTTGGGATTAATTGTATTTTATTCTTCTTGAATAATAACAATAATAAACATTAGTATTATTGAACAAAGAACTTATTAGCTAGAATCCGTGAACCATACATTGTTGCATTATTAAAAATCAAGTTGGAGTAGCAGTAAAAATAATGTTTATTGTGACTTTTCAGTGGTGACTTGTGAGTTTGAGAGTCAGATCATGACATGACATGTAGTATACTAAAAAGTCTTAACAATAATATGGTGTGTATGTATATCATATATTCTTTTTGGTGTAAAGACTAAACAAAAGAAAAGAGGAAATAAAGTAAACAATAACAAAAGGCAAGAACTTATATGAAGTCCCTAAGGTATATCATTTATGAGCAATCGAAGCAGCCAAGGAGATGGTTGAAGGCATTCTACTGTCTTAATGTTATTATGGGTTCCAAATTTTGCCAATTAGTCTGTTATAGCATTTGCACTCTGCTGAATAAGCACCAAACGCAGCTTTCAACTTCTATGATTTTTGAACTCGAAAATTTTTTTGTAGAAAACCCTTCTCTCTTTTTTTTTTTTGGGTGTAATAAACGGGGTCTAAGCTCAGCAAAAAATTACGCACTAATTATACGAGACAGAGATGTCTTTTATTCATCATCTACTAATAACTGGACTGTTTCTCTAAGAGGAGTGTCTCAAAAATAGAGCCTTAATTCTATATTTACACTTTTTTGTGCTAGGTAATCATCACATTGGTTGCCTTCTTTAAAAATATTCACAAAATGGATATTCCAATTCTTGTCTTTCCATGTGTTGATGTCTCTAATTAACCAAGAAAACTAATCCTTTAATGTAGTTGTCGTTTTAATAATTACTTTTCAAATTGGAAAAGATTGACTTGCCGCATGAATATAAAATGTTTCTGTTTAAGAGAAACTTACTTCTCAAAATTCAAACCCATAATTTATCTTTATTTTGAAAAAGATGGCGGATTAATTTTTTAGTATGGCTAAGTTAGCAAGGTGAGAATCTCGAAACGCAAGGCGACTAAACCTCTTGGAAGTGGTTAGAGTTTTTCAAGAGGTTAGATGAAGCCCTTGGGTAATGGCTGCACTACTGACGCACCAATCTATCAATCTCGTTACAAGTGGTAATGGAAAAATAGCTCACTTGCATCGTGTAAATAGAAATGCAGGCAACCACAAACTTTGCAAGACAAATTCACCCGACTCTATTAAAAATTTTTTCCTTCTATAAAGCTAGACACTGTCAAATTTTGTCCTAACACCTCATTGAAATCAACCTTTGATGCTCTAGAGTTTTCGAACACCACTCTCAAATATTTTTCAAAAAAATTGAAAAATTTTATAGAAGAAATGCTTGTGACCATATTCTTTCTCTGCCTTGAGACATTATGAGAACATATCGCTTTAGGTTTCTCAAATTCAACTTCACTCCAAAGGCTTTACAAAACAAATTTAAGGTTTGAATAGCTCGTTGAACCTGTGTCCTGGTTGGTTGCTTTACAGAAGAGTACCAAGTCATCAGCTAACATTAGGTGTGATATTGTTGGACCCCTCTAGAGACAGCAACTGGTTCATATAGCCTCTGCTTTACTTGCTGAGAAATATAGCATCTCTATCACTCCATACACATCGTAAAAAGTCAAGGGGATAGTAGGTCACTTTGACAAAGCCCTTTTTTTGGGTCCAAAGTTATTCAGCTTATTACCATTGACACACCTCATAATTAGACTAGTGACGACAGATAAAAATCCAAACATAGATAGAATTTGTTCTAAAAAATTTCAAATAATTCTATCATATACTTTTTCTTATCAACTTTAAAAACAAGAGTTTCATGAAGTGAAGAGCTTCTTGTGCAAGAATGGTGTTATGTGGAGTTCTCCTTCCCATAACAAAGCTACCTTGCAGTGATCCTATAATCTCAAACGAATAAAATTGCAACCTGTTCACCACCATTTTCGTAATAACCTTGTAGATAACATTACAAATAATAATTGGTAAAAAAATCTTTCATCTTTATAGGATTATCAATCTTTAGAATCAGAACAATCAAAGTATCAAAAGAAGAAATATCCAGAAAGGTATTAGAAAAAGCTTGGAACACAAATTGTCAGACACTATTACCTACAATAACCAAACATAAGTTGTTGCATAATGAATATTATGAATTTTTTTTTTGAAACGACTATCTTATGATTACAAGATAATTTAATTGAATTGAATCTTCTAAAATTAAACAATAAGTTGTAGCTTGTAACCTAATAAAATAAGGATGAATTTGATGTGAATTTAAATTATATTTAAAAGTTTATTGTTAGTCAATAAATTACTATATATAAAAGATAGAATTCTAATTTTAATTTTACTTAAAAAGTATAAAGAATTAAAGATGATACTCTAGTAGAGTAGTTTTACAAAGCATATCTCTCGACATATTTTTCACAAATCTTCTGGTGTTTTTATTTGGAGCCCTTATTTGTCGTTACACTTCTCTCTTCTATTTTGGGTCAGGTGCTTGGGATTCCATACCCAAAGACTGTTGGATCCATTAGTTGTTGGGCCTGACTACTAACTTTGCTGATTTCTCTTTTTGTTAATAAAATAATATTTCATATTAAACAAAAACAATGAATACTTTTACCAAAAAAAAAATCCCTCTAAAATTCCCTCTGTATTTTCGTGGGATAAAATCTGTCGAAAATATCCGTTTGTAATAAAAAAAGAAAAAGTCTAGGACCAGCAACTTTATTAAATTCTGGCTAGCATGTAACAAGCAAAAGAAAAGTGAACCATTGGATAAAATCTCACACCAATCTCACACCATTAAAATCATCATTGATGGCTACTTGATGGCTACAAATTACAAAAGTTACTGGCCCCTAATACTCCTTATAAAAAAATTTAAATTATAATTAAGAATTAACTAACATGTATTTTTAAGACACATGATAAATTTATTATTAATAAAAAAATTTTAATATTTTCATTTAATAAAAAATAATACTACACATTGAAGTCTTTTTATGAACAAATCTAAACAAATTATACAATATATAAGACTTAGAGTAATTTTATCTATAATTTATTTTTATTGATATTAAATTAATTTGATTAGACTTAATTAACAAAAAACTTAAATTTATAATATTATTCTTTAATAAAAATAAAATAAACACATTAAATTTTAAATATTTTATATTTTTTATGAATTTTTTTTAATTTATAAACTAAACATGTACTTTTAGAATACAAGATAAGCAAACCCTTTAAAGACCCAAATTTTTTTTAATTTATAAACTAAACATGTACTATTTGAAGACCCAAAATAACTAAGCCGTATGAATAATTTCTCACGCTAGTGCTGGTTATTAAGAGCAAGAACATACTAAATCCACGATATGTTTCCCTTGTCTCGAAACAAAGCAAGCAAGATAGATGCAAATCGTGACATGTGGAATAGTTTCTCTTATCTATGTTTATATTATATTATATTATATTTATGTAGCTTAAGAAAATCCCTCTAATAATGAAGCCATAATAAGGTATGCAAGCAAATGCAATGAACACAAAACTATAAGCATTATATTCAATTCCCAATCATATTGTCCCCTGACGAGAATGTGATTATCCAAACAAGTAGAAAGCAAATACGGAAAAACGGTTTCACATGAGTCTCCCCGTGTATCCATAATAGTGCGTTGATATAAATGACAGGTTATTTATGTATTTTTCTTGTTTTCTTAATCAATATAATGATTTTAGATTTGAATTCACAGAACAGGGAAATAAAAAGTTATTGCTGCTGAAGATATCCTATCTTATTCATAATTTTTTGTTTGATCGAATTGGATTAATCTAATAATAATAATAATAATAATTGAATACTAGCAAATAATTTTATCAGGATCTTTAATGCTCCACCTTGTGTGTTGAATTTTTTACTTTAAAAAAAAAAGTTTTATCAGGATAAAAAAATATAATAAAAATTTCCTTTTTCTATATATCTATTCTTCCACATCAAGGTAACTAATTCTAGTTACGTACTAATACATAGATGAAACGTGGTTAAATTAATTTTGGATCCTACACTCGTCATTTCTTAAATTTTATATCTCATCTAATAATAAAAATTAAATAATTAAATCAATTCAATTATAATAAGAATAAGTGAGGATCGGAAACACAGAAAATCTAAAGGTCTTGGAAGACAAAAATTGTGTTGGATCGATGTTTATGATACAGTGTATGTTCAATGGGTGCATTGCATTGCATAGCACGTAGATTTTCTGATCCTCAATCTTTAAGAGAACCTACACCTTATGTTAGTTGTATCCTCTAATAATAGCTTATGATAGATAACTAACACTAGGTTAAATATCATAATATAAGTTGGTGCAAAGAACCTAGCTTTGGTATTTGCATTGTCTCTTGTGCGCGCGCTGACTTGTCGTAAGTGATAAGCATTCCTTTTCTTCTGGAGAATTCAACTTTTGTTAATTATAAGTAAGTAGATAATGGAGTTCATTTTAAAGGAATATGAAGAGTACTGACTGGACTGGAGTAGTTAGGTACGTTGTTTGCAAATGCTGGGGAGTAGTTAGCTAGTCTTGGTTCTGCTATTTCGTCATACATGGAAAACAAAATCACCTAACCAACCACACCACGCAATATTCAGAAGCATTGATGAATCCAATTCCTTTGCAGTTGTTGCATGATGCAAGCCCAAATGCAATGCTGCTTCTATATATTATTTTATTACCACCTCAGTCTCTGGTGCTAACTAGTAAATCTACTTTAATTTTCCATTACAAAAGCAAGGGCTACTATTTCTAGCTACTGCATGCCCCTCTCCTATCTGTTCTCATCTGATCAAATTAAAGTTTTTCAGAAGCCACTCTCTGCCAATATATGAGGTCACTTGGATTATATATGTATCTGATGCACCAACCATCTCACACCCATGCCATGCCTACCCTCTATAATTTCTCTACAATCCCATCATTAATTTAACAGTAACTTCTACAACCTGCTATCAGTCCATTATTTGAATACAAATGCCATACGCATTCATTATTGGGAGTTGCGACTCACTCAGGGACCCAAAAACTGACATAATAAGTATTTATACACAAACAGCAGTGTTGTTCTCCTCCATGATTTTATATTTAATATAACTCAAATCAATGGAATTTAGGTTGCTTTGAATATTTTGAATTTGATAGCTATGTAATCCAAAGATCTCCATGACGGAGTAGCAACATCAAGCATGGCACAAAGTGAGAATCTGACATGAGAGATAAAATTAGATTCTTTTTATCATGGCCCATCAATGTGTACATTGACCAACAGAAAGAAAGACCCTAATATCACACTAAACCTTAATCTCATTCTTTCTTTACAAAACCACCATCTTTGGTTTCTAAGTAGCTGCTACTTTTTCTTTTTCTTTCTTACCATTAATTACAATCTTGTAGGGTTCTCTTTTCCTGGCAGATCTCAATTTTCAAAATTTAAAGAGCGTGTTTGTCTTCAAAGGAGTTCCTCATCCAAGGCACCGACCTTTCTTCAACACAATCAGCGTTTGAAGAATCTGAAAAACAAAGCCAGTAAAAAACCATAATTAGCTTAAGTAAACCAATCATTAATTAATTAAGGAAATTAAAGTCCAATTAAGTACCTCGGGAGTTAAAGGACCTCTTGCAATGAAGGATGGCGCCTTGGATCCCATCATGCTGCAGCAGTAGAGTATCATCACTCCTGCTGGCCAGAGAACCGACTCCGACCAACGCCGCCGGCGATGACCTGCTCTTCCCCAGATGCCTAGAAACACCTCTCATCCCCGCCGGAAAACTACTGTGTCTTGCATTTCCTGAAGAAACAGAGGCCACCGTAGGCGACGCCGTGGTGTCACCATAGTTCCTGGAAACTCTGACATAGAAAGGCCTTATGAGCTTCAAGTATTTCTGCAATGATTCCTTTGAAAATCTGTGTGTTTTGGGTTGCTCGGTTCCAAGTTTGGCTCCAGAGCTTCTTGTGCTGTTGACTCTGCTGAGTGTTGGAGTAGAAGAACAGCTATGGAAGTCTTGTACATGGAGCTTGAGCGCGAAAACCTTACTAGTACTGTGGAGCCTTCCGCTAGAGTGTGGTGGATTGTCCTCTGTTTTTTGCATTGTGTTGGTGCGTTTCCTGAAGGTGAAGATTCTGAAGCTGGGAGCGGATTTAAGGAGAGCAATGGGGGATTGGGGCTTTGAAATAGGCTCGATTGGGAGCACCTTTCGCTTGGAGATGGAGGGAACATCATCAGTGTCGTGTTTGGTCTGTTTTGGTGTTTGCATGTCATGGAGGGTGAGCTCCAAGTCGAAGAAGGAGTCTTCTTCGTCGTCGTCGGATTCAATGTCGGTTTCAACCACAAGATGAGGTTGTGCTGTTGTTGTGGTCATTGGACTGGGGTTGTTCCTCCAGAACTTGAGGAAGTTCAGAGAGTCCATGGAAGAACAGAGAGAGAGAGAGAGAGAGTACTCAACTGTTTCGAGCTTAGGGTGGGTTTTATAGGGAGGGATGTTGGGTGATGGTTGAATCAGAGAGACTAGAGAGCATTGAATGTGCTGCCTGCTTGGGGAATCAGAGAGACCAGTCTCCCTTTTGCTTTTTAGACACTCATCACACGCTGCTTCTTTTTCTTTTTATTATTTTTAACTCTTCCCTTAATGCCTCACTCGCTTTTTTTTCCTTATATTTTTATACTATTTAGTCATTAAATCATGTTTATTCAAGTGCTTTATTAGTAATATAAGAAAAATAACTATAAATTTCAGGTAACTACATTTAACTGTCCTTTCAATAGTAGTTGGTAACACATGTAAAAAGAGTGAGAAAGGAGAAAAATAAAAAAGTAGTGCGAGTCTTGCACTACATTTGTAGAAGATGATGCAAGGATGCTGACGGGAAACTTCCAAAAAGGGTAGAGAGGTGGTAGTAAGTAGTATTGTAGTAACAAAAGGAAAAGATAAAAGAAAAAAAAGAAAAAAAAAAAAAAAAGAGAAAAGACGGGTTAATGAAAAGAGAAGAATCATAAAAAAGAGCGCAAAGGTCTCCCTGCTGCTTTTTAACCTTTCCTTTTCTTCTTTCTTTACAGAGAGACCTATTGGCTATTTAGAAATTAAAAAAGAAGCTGAAATATGAGTCAGAAAATTAGACCAATTTTATAAAAAAATGTGACTTTTATTTCTACGTTTACAAAATCTTAAAAACAAACATGGAAAATAAAAACACAAATGGAACGGTCCTTAAACTTCTTTCTTTACAAGGAAAAAAGGCAAAGGGTAAAAAAGGTTCAAAGCTGGGGTCACGCATGTCCTGTTGCTTTTAGGACCCCAATCTTAATAGTCTTACACCCCACCCTCCTAACTCCTAAGTTTTGAAGAGGTCCAAGTCTTTGTTTTGTGGTTTGAATGAGCACGATGGTCCAAAGTCTTTTTGCTACAAAAGGTTTGACTTGTTATCTTGGTTTGGATAGTCTTGCACTCTTCCTTATCACTTTTATTTTATGCATTACAAAACTGCTTCCATAAAGTGTGACTCTGTGTGAGTATAAAATTTGAGGGAAAATGTGAGTCCATGAATAAGAATTTTCAGTCTATTCTTGTTGGAATCCAATCCAAGGTATTCTTTTTCACTGTTGAATCAAATGTTTACAATAAGATAAGAAGTTATAGCTATTAGTGAAAATGTAATTTCTATTACTCGCATCATGATTTAATGTAGACCTTACTAAAATAGGGTATTAATTAATGCATGACCAGAAAATCTAAGTAATTAGCCAGTATCATTCGAATTCTGGCATAATTAAACAATGTGAATACTTTGACTAAATTGGTTTAGTTTCGCGTCCAAATCAATGATTCTGCTCATTGAAGTCAGTCAATTCAACAATATTGTGCGTAAGAAAGTAAAACTCCCTTGCTGATTTTACTGAATGCAACACAATTTGATGTCCCTGATTAAGTTAACCACACCTCCTATTTCTAGCACATTTCTTAAACAATTTGCACATCCCAGCTAATGAAAGCAACATTCCGAGGCCTACTATAAACCCTTTTATGCCATGCAATATTACCATAGCTTGCATAACTTCTTACGATTGTAGTCTACTATACTAATAGTCCAGTATTCGAGTAGTTTTCAGGAATTACATAGGTTTAGACCCGTATCTAGTTGTGGAAGGTGTTATTAGCTGTGAATAACAGTTCAATAGAATAATCAGAATCAGCAGATACAAATAAAAAAAGAAAACAAAAAAGAAAAAAATGAAGACCTCTAAAAATTCTCTCATAATTATTATTAGAGAAATATAGGAAATAATTTGTAGTTTGCTAACATTAGTCAATTCTAAAATTTAAGTTTATAATTCAGAATTTAAAGTTAAGAGTTTATTATTTAAAATTTAGATTTAAAATAAATACAATTATTTTAAAAAAATTAACTGATATTGACTAAAAAAATTTAATTACTTAATTTTATTATTATTATAAAAAGTAATGAGATGTTTTCTTTATTTAATCTAAGAAAGTAAAAGGAGAAAAAAGGAATAATCATATGCAAAGAATCAAGAAGTAATATTTTGATCAAAGTTCTGAAAATCGAATCAATGATTGAACTACTATTTTAAAAACTGATTCACTAGTTCAATTTTTTAATCGGTTCAATCATAATTTAACTGGAATAATTGAATTATAAAAAAATATATAAAATAATAAATAAATACACAAAAATTATAAATACTAATAATTAAATTATATTCTTATTATTATATTAATTAGAATGTTAAATTATATTACTATTATGTTATAACTATAATCATTTGATTAATATATTTTGGCATTTTATAGTTTTTAAATTCAAACTAAATTTATTAAGAATTAAAAAATTTTAGTCTCTTCAAAGTTTTTTTTTCTTTTAACCACAATGTATCTTTTAACATATTTTTATTTTAGGTTTTATGTATTATAATTTATCTATATTAGTATTTTAAATACATGTCTATCTTATGATTAAAAAAAAATAAATTACATAAATCTTAAAAAAAATTTCATAATAAGAAAAAAATTTATTGGACCCAAATGACTAACCTCTCTCAAGAGATATTAAATTAAATAAAATAAATCTTAGAAAAACAATCTTAATAAAAAGAGAACTACCCTATTTTGCTTCCATAGTAGATATCCCAGCTTCCATCCACGGCTAATTTTTTTTATATTGGAAGAGTGTGTGAGTTGTGCTTGGATATTATGTATACAGGTGTTAGACACAGGTGTAGGACAGAAAAAAATCGGACCGTCCGAATTTTTTGTTAAAAAATTCGTTGATCATAAATTGGACCATCCGATTAGTTTGTTTTTTTTTTTTTATTTGAAATGAAATCGGACCCTCCATTTACACTTTTTGTTTTTTTTTTTAATTTTTAAAAACTGAAAGCAGACCTTCCGTTAACAATTTTTGTCTTTTTTTAATTTTTCCTTTAAAAGAAAACGGACCCACCGTTTTTTTTATTTTATCAAAAATCAAAACGGACCGTCCGCGTTTTATTAAAAAAATATTTTTTTGTAGATCTTCTTTAATCGGACAATCCGAATTCCTTGATCTAAATCTCTCGGTTCGATTTCAGCCTCCTGACACCACATCCTATTCTCCATAATGCTGTATCATCCTATACCTTCCTCCATATTAAAAATAAAAAGCGTCCATCCACGCTTCTCTCTTTTGTATTCTGTATTTATTTGTTATTTTCTAAAAAAAAAAAAAAACTACCCTATTTTGCTGCTGCAGTACTACCGTGTTGTGCAGTTCTTTGAATCTCAAGTTCCTTACTTGTTTGTTATCATAGTCAGTTTTCATGCCTTTGAAAATGGATCCTAATATCAATTCCAATTTCCTTAATAAATTTAGATTTAGCCAAGTTCCCATTATTCCCAATGTAGAGTAACAGTGCACTGATCTTGTAAATGGGTTGGAAACCATGAACTATGGATCAACGAATGACCCTTTTGATTTCTTCTTCCATCTGATCAAAACAATGCTCAAAATCCTACTTTTTTCATTGTCACTATCAGAACCCTTGCTCCTCTTGCTTTTCATTTTTTTATTTTTGCTATTTTTTTAAATGAGAAAATCGAATGGGTTCGAGTTCGATCCGATCGACCAATTCCCTACCATTTTCTCGATTCACAAACGTTTTTAATTTGACGATTTTGCATTGCGGATCGAATTGTATTGTTAGACGATTCTCGGTCTGATCGGTCTAATCCGATGCGATCGAATTTCCAAACATTAATGTTGAAATATCAAATGGAAAAAGTTATTTAAAAGAAAAGAACTAAATTTTTTTTCTGGATGTGAACCTGAAGTGAATAACCTAGTGACCTACAGATAAATAGAGTAAAAGCTGCAGCAGTATGTAACTTGGGAAAATGCTGATATTATGCATTGTAGTGGAATATTGCTATTGTGTGGTCGTTATCCATCTTGTATTCCTTGTTAAAGCATTTTTCTTTCCGATCAATCGATGACAATGGAAAATCACCAACAGAGTATTACCAGTTTCTTCACACACACGGCATTCTCATCAAACAAGCTACGACATACATCTTAACCAAGCCCTCTTTCTTTTATTTCTTTTCTTTTCATAATGTTTGAAAAGCAGAGTACTCTTTAGCTCGTAAAGTTTTTATTTTTTAAAAATAATTTATTTTTTTTTAAATAAAAAAGTTCAACACAATAAGGTAAAGTAAAAGAAAAGAAATAAAAATTCATAATGTTAAAAATAACAATCTCTAGTATTGCCATCAATAACCATAGGATTTGTAAAGGATCTGTTAATAATATCCACCACACTTAAACTTTGATTTTTGAAGATTCTATCAATTTTTTTCTAGCCAAATTGTCTAGATGATCGCAAAAAAACTAACCAACCACCGCTTCTGTTCCATCTTTTTCGTTGATATATCCGTTCAACTTTCATAGTGTTGAGCGTACCTAAAATAATTCATATCCTTCCAAGAGCAAACAACCAAGCACACCACACCTGCCAAGTGAGCTCACAACCAATGAACAAGTCAAAAGCACTTTCAATAGATTTATGACATAAAACACACATGTTATCATTTTGGCCAATAACACCTAATCTACACAGTCTTTCCCTTGTATTCATCTTACCAACCAGTGCAAATCAAGTAAACAACTCAACTCTTGGTGGGACAAATCCTCTCCAAATAGTACTAGTGAAACTATAGCTTGTGATATCCGTGGGAAGTACCTCTGCCTGCAATACCTACATAAAGGAATTAGTAGAACAAATACCTTTTTTTTTATCAAATTTTCAGATCACTCTGTCCTCTCTCTCAGTTATCAGTTTCACTGATTGCAGAACCGCATGAAGCTGGTTTAATAGTTCTACCTCCCATTGAAATAACTCTCGTCACCACTGGAAATTCCAAATCCACTCTAACACATCCCAGAACCCACAATCCCCTATGACAGATCCTTGAAGATTTGAGACCGAAAAAAGTCTTGGAAAAGTCACTTTCAGAACACCACAAGGTAACCAGCTATCCTCCCAGAAGCGGATTATCCTGCCATCCCCTAGTTCCATAGCCAAGCCTCTGATCATCTTCTCTCTCACTTGTGGCTCTCTGATTTGTAATTGACAAATATCCTTCTAAGGACCCTCTCTTGTAGGTACAAGCTGATCACAAATCATCTCAGAAGGATTCATGTTATTATAGGAACATACAATTTTCTTCTAAAGTGGACAATCCTCTTTCGAAAATCTCCACCACCACTTGAACAGGAGCGCTGTATTCCGAATTACTGCGTCACCAACTCCCAAACCTCCTGCCTTTTTGGGGCCTGTATAACTTCTCATTTCACTAGAGGCATCCCGTCCCTCCTGTCCTCCTTACTCCACAAAAAGCGTTTCTGTGAGGATATTATTTTGTCTGCTACTGCTTTCAGCATTTTATATAAGTTGAGATAGTAAATAGGCAGGCTATTAAGAACAGATTTAATGAAAACCAACTTACCTGCTTTATTCAGAGACTTGCTTTCCATAGACTTAGCTTTTCTTCTACCTTATCAATCACTGGTTTCCATGTCTTGACCACCCTCGAATTCGCCCCTAGAGAAATGCCAAGATATCTGACAGGTAAATACGCCTTTTTACATTCCAACTAATAATATTTAAATGATCACAATTCATAAAAATAAATTAAATAATTAGAATGTTTAATCATCCTACCTCACATTGATGGGTCCCTATCCCCAAGCTTCTTCTCTTGAACTTGCGCCACAAAACCATCATTCTTCTGTTGAGGTTGGTTCTTGGGGTTTGTTGTTGCACCGGCTTTATCAAGCTCCTTTTGTGCTCGAGAATCCATTGACAATGTTTCAATAGGTGAGTTTTGAAGCGAAATAGGACGCTGCCTTTTGTGCCCTGCTTGGAAAAAGGGAGTGCTCTGATCCTTGAAAGCCACCTGTGCTATTCCCAAAGAGCCAAGGGTGGATGGATAATTTTTCTTTTTCTTTGACCCCACCTTTACATTTGATGAGGACTTCACCTTTGCATTTGATGAGGATCCATCATGCATGTTAGTAGGCTCAAGAGAAAATTTTTTACTCACCAAGTTAGAGTATATTGCTACGTTCTCCTTGCCTTTTCTACTAACTGTAACCCATTCACCCTCTTTTGCATGAGTATCTTTATTCATGTGTGATTCTTGCAAATTATCATGTATAAGATCCGCTGCTCCATGCTTCTCCATAATTGGAATTGATTTGGTGTTAATTCCAAATTCAAAAGTTGAAATTTGATTTTTTATTGGGATTTGACTACCTTCCGTCATTTTCTTGTTATCCACCGAAAATAGTGACTGCAAATTTTGTTCTTTCACCGTGCTTTCTTGTTACGTGCCCAAAGCAGCTATATTTTTCTCAATGCCATTGTTGTTCTCTTTCAGACATTCTCTTGTTACGTGCCGAAAGCAACTACATTTTTCACAAATTAAATTCAAGTGCTCATATTTTATGTCATACATACGACCATCAACTTGAATTCTCTTTATGACTGGAAGTCCCAAGTTGATTTGCACACATGCTCTTGCATACTTTTTCCTCTCCGCGGACCTGGTGGCTAAGTCGATGTAGATCGGTTTTCCAACCGCTGACGCAATCATTTTCATGGCTTTCTCTTGACAGTAGATGTTTAAACCTGTGATCCTTATCCAAACCATGGTAGACCCAAATGTGTTTTCACAAGGTCTGAATGAAGAACTCCAAAGTTTAACCGCAACATAACTACCAGTAATCATCCACGGTCCTCCAAGGAGAACCTTTTCTCGATCCTCCAAGAGATCAAATTTGATTAAGAAATAGACATCTGGTACCTCATATCCTCCTTTGATTCTCCAGGCCTGTACGTGATCGCCGTATAGTTAAAATTTTTTCCAAGAACTTTGATCACAATGGCATCTTTGTAGGGCTCTGCCAATATCGCTTTTGCTTCTTCCGTGAACGTCACAGTTGGTATCTCCGAGTCACCTTACTTACCTAACTACTGTAACCATCTTATCCCTATCAAGAGAATCAGTAACCTCCAAAACTCTCGAAACACCAACAACTTTATCTCTAAACGATACCCTTTGACTTTAAGTTTTGTTACTGTCCCATTTAGTCCCCTCCTTTTTTCACCTGATGCATGCCCTTCCCCGCTCTCCCCTTATTGCTTCTGCCGGCATGGCCGGCTACGTCGCTATTTGCCACCTTCAAAGACTCATCAGACTCTCCCCCGCTCTCACCGCTCTCCACCAAGTCAAAACTTATAGTATGAGCATTTTTTCGTTTTCTTTCTCCTCTCTCTCATTATCACCTTCTCTTTCTCCACCTCTACTTTTTTTTTTCTTTTCCTCTTTTATTATCATCGTTACCATCATCATCATCTTCTTCCTCCTTCTTGTCTTCCTTTTTTTTCTTTTTATTTTCATAGTTTCTTCTGTTTCACACTCCCATAATTCTTATTGTTTTATTTTTTAAAAAAATAAAAAAAAATTATGTAACTTTTTATTTTACCTTTTTATTTATTTTTTGACAATAAACATAAAATAAAAAAATACGTCACTTTATAAATAAAAATATAAAAATTCTACACAAATAAAATAGAAAAAAAATAAAAAGAACAAAATAAACTGTAATATCAAATTAAAAACTTTAAAAATTTTAGTGTTAAAATTAAAAAAAATATTTTAAAATTATAAAATTTTATGGTAACAAATTTTAAAGGTTATTTTTCATGTGAAAGAAAAAATGTGTGTATGGTGTGCATATCTATGAGCAATTTTTGTTGGTTTAATTTTAAACTAACTTAATTAAACTTAGTTAATAAAAATAATTAAATGTATAACTAGATTCATTTGATAAAATAGAGTACACATTAGATAAAGAAAAAGTCTAGGGACCAAAAATTTTGTTAAATTCTGGCCAGCATGTAGCCAGCAATAAAAAGCAAGGTTGCGAGAACCGGACCGGTCATCAAACCGGTCAAGTGACTGGTTCAATAGTTTAATGGTTCAACCGTGGTTGAACCGTGATTGAACCGGTTTAATATATAGAGTGAAATTATAAAAAATTGAATACATAATTTTAAAAAGTTAAATTCAATAATTTTGAAATTAATAAAATTCAAAATTTAACAATTTCACAAAATGTACAATACATAATTTATCATTAAAAGGTCATAAACAACTTCAAATGACAATATTCAAAACGCACATAAATGACAAGGTATGACAAGGTAATTGCAGTAAGGTAACCATTGCTACTTAAATCTCTCCTTTAATAAACAAAAACTTCCATAGAAAGTTATATCACTTACGACTTTTCATCCCCAAATTTCCACCATTCAGGCTCATACCATGCCTTGCCCCTGAAAAGCAACCAAAATGATGCTTATAAGCTTAATCCAAAACTGGCAAGATTCAACTTGTATTTGGTTACATATTTAACATTTGGTGAAGGAGAACCAACAACAAACAGAAGCATAACCATAGGCAGGCAAGGGGCACGGATAACTTATCATGAAATAAAATATATGAAATCATAATTCACAAAGTACTCTTCTGATATCACTTCTCCAGATTTCATGCATCCAATATATGCCCCATCCTGACCGCGGCGGCGGTTAAGAAGGTCAATTAATCCCTCTGTTAGGCCAGTCAACATATAAAAAAATGTGTCAATAATTTCATATTGGAAAAAAAACAGTTAACTGCTTATCAAAAAAAAAAACACACACACACACTATATATAAGGAGATCAAAATATAAACACTCTTTACCCAGATCAATGTCAATACTGTCATCAACTTTCACATAAAAGTCAGCATCCCAGTTCTGAACTGCAGTACTAAAGAAGATTTTTGCTTTCTTAGGCAACTCTTCTTGAGCTTCCTCATGACCTTCCTGATATAATGAAAACAAATTATCAATCTCTACATTTAGCTTGTTTAACAATATCCAAAGGCAAGTAAGCATGTCAAGATAAATCAATATCAACAATATCTTTCACATAAAATTGTGTCTATAAATAAATGTCCCTCAAGGGATTACCCATTGTGCATCTATACTAAGTCAAGTGCATATTATATAATTCATTTCTTCCTGTTTGATAAAACCACCCACCACAGTAAAAAATATCAAACTAATTTGAATTTTAGCAAATTGTAACCAGTTTTTGGTGCCTATTTGAAAAAATTTTCACTTACAAGAATCAAGAAATCCTTTGTATGCAGGCATGCAACAGCTCCAGGGGAAGAGGAAGACGACGGACGCTCGAGGAAGAAACAGCGTGCCTGCGACTGGTGAGTCTGAGAGCGAACAGGGGTCGGTGCGACGAATGGCGCAGCGGCAATAGAGGCACAAGGCGGTGGTGGAGGCTAGGCTTGGGGGCAGGCTTCCCGGATTAGTAGATTAGGAGGAGGCGAGTAACGGCGAGGACGCGGTGTCGGCGACGACCAACGAGTAGGCGAGCTCGGCGACGACCAAGGAGGAGGCGAGCTCGGCAACGACGGTGGTGGTTGCGGTGGTCAACATCGTCGCTGCTGTGGCTGCTCGTTTGGTGGTGGTGGGCTGGTGGGTATGCGACTGCGAAGAGGCTGATGGCTGTGTGTGACTGGGTGGTGAACTGTGCTTGGGTGGTTTCTGCCTTCTGGAGCTTGGGGCCGTGGGTGATCTCTGGAAGGTGGAAACTGATTAGGGGATTTAGGGCTTCCTTTCGTTTAGGCGTTTTTTTTTTTTTTTTAAAAAGAGCCAAAACGATGCCGTTTAATCTTTTAACTTCCCTTCCAAAAACCGCAAAAAAAACCGGACGGTTCTCCCGGTTCACCGGTTAACCGCCGGTTCGACCGGTTTTTCCCCCGGTTTTTTGCCAGACGATTTCTGGCCTTACCCGGACCGGCTAGGTGATCGGTTCCCGGTTTTTCCGGTTGAACCGGCCGGTCCGGTTCGGTTTTCAGAACCATGATAAAAAGTGAGTCATTGGATGAAATCTCATATCAATCTCACACCATTAAAACTATCATTAATAGCTATTTGATGATTACATATCACAAAAGTTGCTGGCCCTAGCATTTTTCTTAGATAAACGTGGACGATACAATTAACAGGTTAAATTAAAACAAGGAAAGACATCTGAGTGATAATGAACAAACATGCACTATATAAGATTTTCACCATTCATTCGGAAAGAAAAATGAAATTAAATTACATTGCATTGAAGGATCGGTTACGTTATTCATTCTTAACCATAACTAAAGTCGGAACCTGAGGCTCCAAAGTCGCTATCCTTTTCTAGCTTCCTTCTGTTTCGCTCTTTTCAGTTTCACTTTGATCACCTTTTGGTTTGTGCATCTCATAATTCTCCAATCATAATAATAATAGTAATAATAATCCATATCGATGGGGGAATCATCGTTGATGCACAAGATCCATGACTCTTCATCGGCATCGTCGTCGTCTAGCTCAGAGGACGAGAAGAGGCCGGCGTTGGCACGCCAAGCCGCCACTGTGAAGGCAAAGGCGAAGGAGAAGGCGATCCATTACAAGGCGGAGGTTAACCGCCTCTTCGGCCGCGAACAGCCCGTCCACAAGGTCTTGGGAGCTGGAAAGGGTAACTGATGACTAACTCAGATCCGATCCTAATATTTTGATGGATTAGTTGTTGAACAAATTTGTTGTACGTGGTGCAGCGGCTGATATATTCCTATGGAGGAACAAGAGAAGCTCAGGGATGGTACTTGGTGCCGGCACCATGTTGTGGTTTTTCTTCGAGAGAATGGAGTACCACCTCATCACTTTCATTTGCCATTTCCTCATTGTATCTCTCGCAGCTCTTTTCTTGTGGTCCAATGCTTCTGTCTTTATACACAAGTATGTATATATATATGCCAATTCTTTCTCTTTCTTTCTTATAATGAACTCTATTTTAATTTCTTCAAATAATTAAGTAGGGCCCCCGTGCAAGTTCCACAAGTCGCAATCCCCGAGGATTGCCTTATTCACATAGTCAAAGCTCTGAGATTTGAAATTAACAGAGCCTTCCTTCTTCTCCGAGAAATTGGAACTGGCCGAGATATCAAAAAATTCCTTACCGTACGTAATTTATTCATTTCTCATTCAGATTAATTAATGCATTCTTCTATTCAAGCTTTCTCTATGCATGTCATATCCCATCCAGGTTGTTGGTATATTGTGGCTCATCTCACTTGTTGGGAGCTGCTTCAACTTCCTCACCTTGTTTTACTTATGTACGTTAATTATCGAGACACTCTTTTCACGCATTATTTGCTCCTACATATATATCGTCATTAATATTCTGAATGAATGATACACAGGCTTTCTATTACTGTTCACATTGCCACTGGTGTATGAGAAAAATGAAGACCAGATTGATGCACTAGCAGAGAAGGCAATGATTGAGATCAAGAAGCAATATGCGGTGCTAGATGCTAAGGTCTTGAGCCAGATACCAGTGGCCGGGTTCAAAAAGGATTAATTCATTACAATAAAAACATATATATTTCTTCTAAGTTTCTCTCACTTCATACTGTCTTCAGATCCCAAATTTCTTTTCAGGATTTATTTTCGGAGGATTGTCTTGGATTCATTCTGTATTAGTTATCTTATATAAATTAAATGTGAAGGTTAATTATATGACATGGCAACGGTACAATTAACCACCTAGCTAGCTAATAGCTAATAGCCTTTGCCCATGTAGGTAATGTAAGAGCATGTCATTATATATCCAGGATAACGAAATTCCTATTGTTTTTGTTTGTCTAAAGGGAGAGGAATAAAAATAAAATTAAAAGAAAAATTAATACTAGTAGCTGGTGCTCTATAATATATTTTAACTTGCCATGTTGTATGTTCGAGATAGATCTCGTTATCATTTCCTCCGTTTTCTTAATAACTCACATGATACCAGCCACTCTAAAGTAGCTCTCTTCTTAAAAATTGATTTTATCTATTTCATTCTTATATATAACATGAAAATGACAATAGTGGGAAGGTTATTCTACTAGAAGTCTCTGATATGGGTTGTGAGATAGATCGGAGACTTGCGAGATGAGACGATTGTCGGATAGTCTTGGAACAGTAGGGTGGTAATTGCAAAGATATTTCAACGCCTAAGTCAGAATGGATTTGAGAGGTATAAGGTGTGTGGGATGAGTGAGTACATCTAGCTCCCCTTTATATAATTTGTGATAATTATCTTATCTTTGTTTAGCTAAGATAAGAGATGAATTTGAATTTAAATATTAGATTAGGAAAGTTATTCATTCGTCTTTGGCCCGTGAAAATGACCCAATTTTAGAAATATCGAGTTTGGTAACCATTTTGAGAAATGACCCGAAGATCGAATCCGAAACAATTATCTATATTATTTTCGCGAGTAAACTATAATTTCTACTCACTAAAGTTAAAGACGCTGACATATCTACCCATAGAAAAAGGAAATTACTATTTGTACTCATGAAATATGGGTTCGCACAACAAAATTATCCAAACACTAAAAAATTACCTAAAATCCCTAAATTACTCTTATTTTCACCACCACTTTTCTAATCTCAAATCTCACCACCACGCCCTTCACCCAGCCACCTTTTTAACTCTAACCCTCTTCACCCAGCCACCACTTCCTTTCTCTCCAAAACTCACACACGGAGACATTACACACACACCCCCACCTGAGAAAGAAGAAGAGAAGAGGAGGGGGAGGGAGACCGCACTGACAACGTGGGGACTCGTCACCGCTATCGCATCATCGTCGCTATTGTTGAGGGAGCCCGAAGAGGAGATGCAAGCCAGAACCAAGGAAGGGGGAGTTGTCGTCGCCGTTGTGCCTTGCTGCTGCCGGTTCCGTCGCCTCTATCGCCGCCATTGATTGAGTCCGTCGCTGTCATTGTCGCTGGTCTGGAAGGAAGAGAGCGCGCAAGAGATTGGAGAAGGAGCAGAGGGCGACGACGCCGGTGGGTGTCACTGCCACCATGGTTGTCGACGCTGTTCAGTGAGGGGGAAGAACCGTTTTTTCTCTTTGCTTTTACTATTGTTGTTGTTGTTGTTATTGCTTTATGTGAAGAAGATGATGATGGAGGTATAGTGATGGTGATGAAAGAAATGAGGTGGTGGTGCTTTTGAACTCAGAGTTTGACTCAGGTGAGGGCGAGACAGGGAAGGAGGGGGTGGATGATGCGGATGATGATAAGGGTAATTTAAAAATTTTATGTGATTTTTTAGTGTTTAAATAATTTTGTTATATGGAATTCATGTTCTGTGGATACAAATAGTAATTTTATTTTTTTTTATGGGTAAAAATAGTAGTTTACTCTTATTTTCGCTATTGAAGATCAGATGACAATGTAGGAAGTCAATAGAAGAGCTGAGAGGCTGTAGAAAGTCAATAGAAAAGCTGAGAGACGGAGAGTGTGAACTGTGGAGGATATCGTAGTGGAGAAGAACGGCATAAGAGAGTAAAATAAAGTCAATTGAGGTTATCTATATTATTTTCACAATTGAAAGTTATTTATAAGTTTATTTATAAAAGATAAAAGTGAGTATTTTTGTTTAAAAAGAATGCGAGTGATACAATTTTTTATATCAAGTTGTGAAAGTTACGTTATCGAATTTCCTATATACAAATATAGACCATGAAAAAAAGAGTTATTCTATGGTACAGATGTAAATTGGTACAAATTTACAGATTTTTTTCCTGAGTGAACATGAGATCGACACGTGGCTATGTTGATCCAGGGCTTGTCTCCCCTTTGATGGCTGGGGCTGGCTAAGTCGTTAGCCATTCTTTTTTGATTGGGTCTTTGTTGGTGGGCTGTTTGACTTGGACTTTGACAAACAAAAAAATTGGGTATCTAATCATGTAACTTTTCGTTTTTTTTTTTTTTGTGTGGGTTCCTTTATTAATGGGAGGAGGAACACTGAATAGCAAGTGTTGATGCATCCATGGAGGCCGAACCAGTAAGGATTATGGTATCCCTAAAAAGGAAGCCCTAGGTTTCGAGGGATAGGGAGAGAGCTGCTGAAGGCGTCGCCATTGGTGGTGGATCTAGCCTCGAAGCTGGGAATGATCGACGCTCGAGGTTTGTTTCGTTTTCCGTGCCAACAACGTGATCCACGCACCGTTTTTCCTCTTTTTGTTGTTGGGCCAAGCACAAATACATCTTACCCAACCCGAAACCCGTCGAACCGAGACGGATCCCCAACACCTCGTCCTGCTACCAACAGGACTCCGCACAAAGCCCCTCGTTTCCATAGGTGCCGCTACTGAACCATCGCATCTCTTACCAACGATTTATCATCGGATCTGGACTCAGGACTTGATGTACTTGCTATGGCCCGAACAGGTCTTTCCACGACGACCACATGCACAACAACAACCTCGTTTCCATAGGTGCCGCTACTGAACCATCGCATTTCTTACCAACGATTTATCATCGGATCTGGACTCAGGACTTGATGTACTTGCTGTGGCCCGAACAGGTCTTTCCACGACGACCACATGCACAACAACAACCTCCGGAGAAGCCGACGCAGTCTCTGCAATTTGTGCCCCCTACTCCACGCGATAGAGACGACGAATTTCAGAACGCGGTGAGCCCCAACCGCTTCGACTCATCAAAGGCATACAACAAAACGTCGTCGTCCGGGTTTGTGTTGGTCTTTCTCCACTAGCTTTACCCGACCCAAACGAGCGGCGGCTTCGTTGATGGTCATCAGATCTCGATTCCGTTGTTGGTGTTCATGGTAGTGCTGTGGGCTGTAGATCTCCTCGTTTGTCAACAGTCACTCGGATGCTGTTGTTGTCGCTTTCGTCTTTATCTTCTTCCTCTAGATTGCTGTGATGTGGACCTATACGAAACATTGTGTATAAGCCCAATTCTCTTTAGGGAGTCCACCACTGATGACCAACAAAAAAAATACAAAACACCGGCCCGGCCCAACTCCCTTGCAGTTGCTTTTGATTGGCTTATTCCAGAAGCCGGCTCCTCCTTCGAAAACTAAGGCAGACAAGCTTTTAAACCTCTGCCAAGCTTGTTCCCTCCGGCCAACAACTTGCACACTTGTCAACATATTATCTCATCTGTATGTATTAATCTGTACCATATAATTGGCCTGAAAAAAATTGTGCAAGAGTAGGCTCAAAGAATAATTTTGCAATATATAGGGTGCCCGTGTAAATATGTAAATAGCATGTTAATGTTGAAATACTTTGCCAAATACGAACGTTCTCCTCCCGCTTGCAACCATGTCCCAGTGTCGAGATCGCACACCCCATTTCACAAACGTATAATAATGCTATATGACCAATAAATTAGAACATCAATATAATATTGATCCCTATTTGATTTGTTTGTGTGTATTAGTCGCAAACTATTTGTACGCATGAATTCATGAGTAGTTACTAAATAAAAATTTGATATTAGACCTAGGTTTTTGTTTTTTGGAAAAAAAAATTATTCATACACCGAATATTCTTGATACCTATATAAAAGTACAGTTATTATTTATTAATTGTGTACTAAAATTATTTTTTAATTAACAAAACAAAAAGAATACATGTTTAATTATTAAAAAATATACTAATATCAAAACAATATTTATTATAAAAGATATTATAAAAGATATAAATATAAAGATATTATTTTTTGAACATTCATTTATTCATCTTCATAAAAAAATATAATACACTCGACATAAATTCATCAAATTTAAAATATAAAAAGATCACCGTTTTTCAAATATATTTAAAAAAATTACATAAAAATTTTCTAAATTTTTTTTGAAAATACTCTTTGTATTTGGAATATTTTAGATCTTTTAATAGATAAAAAAAATTACATTTTTAGTTGTCTTTTCATAGTTGATAATTAAAATTTTTTAAATAATTATTTAATTAAAAAGTCAAAATAGCTAACTATTCTCAACTTTTAACTTCTCATAATTCGTTAACTATTAGCTGACAAAATTCATTATCTGGAGCCATCACTTGCCAAGTTGCCATAATTCGACTCTTCACCTCGTGTGGCAAGGGCATCTGCAACCCCATTGGCACTTCTTTGGATCAAATTGATTGAACCTCATAGACCAAGGCTGACCGTGTTTCATGCCAAAAATCTTCCCGCTAATATCTCTCTTTCAATGATCTAAAGGCACCCTCCAATGGCCAAGTCTATGACCTTGTATTTTCTTACATCTTTGGTAATGCCCATAACCTAGAAACTGGTCCTCCTTCTGAATCACTATCACTGTCTGAGGAAGATGTCAAGGATAGAGAATCATCAAGAACATATTCCACAACCTGCAATTAATAGGTCTACATTCGTTAATAAATAAGGTTATATATATCAACTTTGCAAAATACCAGCCAACTTTAAAAAGAATTGGTACTTTCAGAAACATCTTTAGCTTTTTAAAGTTAAAACTTAGAAGCACAAAAAGTTTGGTCTTACTATAATGCCAATGAGATTATGGCTAAACAATGCAGCACAAACCTGGAATGGTGTTACAGGCTTGATTTCCTGAACTTCGGAGATCATTCCGCTATGTACATTGGGGCATTTTGAGTTATTTAGCCAAACTACTGTTCTGCAGTTTACACAGTATCCGCGATTGGTTGTTAATTTCTTTGCCAATGCTCCTGCATCGGAGTAGACTGATTAACATAAGAAGAAAATATGAGGATTTGTGTTTATCTTAATGAGAGAAGAGAAAGAGTAGCTTCTTCATAGTGTGATAAAACATGACTGCGGAAAAGTAATGAAATGAAACTCATTACTCCTGACAATATCCGAAGGTAAAGGATAAAAACATGAAGAATGCTAGAGGGCCATCAAAATTTATAATTTTTGTTCATCACTTGGCAATCAATGTTTAAAAGTATGGGATAAAGTATGTTGTTGGATTACTAAATTAAAGGAATTGACTTGATGGCTAAAAACAATAAATTCTTATGATCCCCTAGCATTTCTCTAAAAACATTTGACAATTCGAGTAAAATTACATTGCATAGTGGGAAATAAATAAACACTTGGTTAATTGGTTTACCCGTGTATGCTCTATTGACTGCCTCTTTCCAGTCAGTAATGCTTTTGGTATCTGTGAGATCCTGCAGATGCCTCTTATTACGATCTTCAACCCTATTTATAAGCTGCTGTTTAGCAGCATTGCCATATAGCACAACATACTGCAACTCCCACAGATGATTATCATTTGCAGCTAAGTTCCATGACCTGAAAAATGCAATATCATGTATCCATGAGTTAACAGTGAAGCAATATTGATGATAAATTTAATTTCCAGACTAAGCAAACAAAAAGATATCAATATCATTGGTAGTTATTGTTTCAGGAATGACATGCTCAATCACCAGGATGAATGATACATGACGAGTTGATGCAATATATGTCATGAAGGTAGGAGAAAAAAAGTATTACCAGCAGACTAACCCCACCGAGACCAAAGATTGCATATCGAGAAAACTGAAAATGTGCACCAGAACATCATGCGGCAGTTGGAACGAATCTGAATTACAGGATGGGGAAAGCTTCATAAAGACATGATTTGTTTTCATTCGTCAATGGAATAAACAAAGCTGTTTTGCAATGTAATCTGACCTTTTTCTTCCTGATGCTGAGGTTTGCTGCGCCTCTTATGAGCAACCATGGCGAGCTTAAATTCTTTTACAGCCATATTCCTTTTTTGCTTTGGCAGTGCAGCTTCTACACTCTGAAGAAGGAAATGGACTGCAGAAACGGCACTCTGAGTCTGTATTCTAGAATTAGAAGAGCAATAAAAAAAATTGTGATAATAATAATAATAATAATAATAATAATAATAATAATAATAATAAGAAAAGAGATGTGAGAATGCCTTCTCTACTAATACAACTTTAATTCCCAACAGTATTGCTCGGTAACATTCAATAATAGTTCTCAATATCTTGGCAATTACATAAAAAATGTTATTCTTGAAAGCATAACAATAATCACCTAGGAAATTATAACAAGAAACAACCTTTTTTCATTACAAAAGCACATACGAATTTCTCCATATTTTAACAAAAAATAAAAATATAAATTTCAAGAATTATCAGCTTGAACTTGTCTATCAAGTTGATACAAGAATACTATTGAAAATCATATATCCTGAATTCCATTCAATCTCAAAGTACCAAAGTTTCAACTTGAATGAAAAGCAGAAGAAAATGAACAGAATTGATGGTGTTGACATACTGAGGAAGGAGGCGAAAGGCGGCGAGAGTGTCATGGAAGATGATGGATTGCAAATTCTTTGGGAATTGAATGTAAGCCTCCCTTAGAATGAACCCAATTTCTCTGCACGCAATCGGGTATCTGTAGATTTTTGGGAGAGACTCCCTCAGCCCCAATTTCTCGTACCTCTCTATTTGGCTTCTCATGTTCATGTTCTCTTCTCAATCGCAAGAATCAGACACAATCTTCTATGGTTCTGCTGAATTCGGGGACAACCTTCTTAGGGTTCCCGTTTTGCAATCGAAATCTACCGCCTTTTCTACGTTTCCACGAACGGCTATGATTTTACTAAATCAAAATTGGAAGATTTTTTTATTTTTTTTTAAAAAAGGGGTAAATAACTAAATATAAATATTTTTCTTTCCTTTTTCAGCGTGGCTTAAGGAGAAGGGTGGGAATTAACTTACAGAGCATTGCATTATTGTCTTCCTTAATGGCACCCAAGCTAAAATGGAATACTTGTGGAACCTAAGTGCTGAAAGTTTGAGCACTATTCATTTTTAAAGCTTGGAGAACTATTCATTTTTAAAAGATGGATCTTAACAGCTATATTGTTATTTATTGACTTTCATGGTTGAGCGTGTTTATTTAATATTTATCCAAGAAAACTAACGGGTTGTGTTAGGTAATCAATTACTTTCTTAAACAACATGAATAATAGACCTTAAAATTGGCCCAATTCAAATAAAACACTATACACTCCAAATTATTCACCTAAATCTTAATATTAGAATAACCATCCGCACACCTAATAAATTGAACATCCGATATATCTATTGTTCACATTGTTTAATATTTTCATTGTGTATCTATATTTTTCCATTACTAATTTATTATATGAAGATATAATAATTCAGACATTTCTATTTAACATGATAGGATTTGGTTGAAATGCATTTATTGATGTACAAAATACTGCTATATTACGTTGTTCTTCATTGTTAATACATACATAATGCACATGGTGCTCCTACACTTAAAAACGGCACCACATTTGACACAGAATATAGATCCCTAGACAGTACATGTGGTGAATGATCACTGGTTTGCAGAGAACCCACACACAAACCGAGAACCCTCTACAAAATTTGATGCATATATATTCTCCAATAGCTCCTTGATTTGATGCTACAGTTGAGCATCTTTAAGTTGAATTTCTCATGCTGAAGAGTTATTTGTATTCCCCTGTTCCAAGTTATGCACTCACTGGCTTTAGCACTATCTATAGGAAATAAGTGAGTTGCTCTTTCTTCCTTGAACCTCCTTCTCCATACAAATCATTCCACTGCTTCAGCTCGCTCATTATTGATCCTTCTGCAGCAAAACTTGCAGCCACCTACATTTGCAGTTGCACTTACATCTATCAGACAATTTCTAACCTATGTGATGCCAAGAAAGTGAGTGAAAAATGATCAGTATGCCATACCTGATTCTTTGCCTTTCTAATGTCTTCCATGGTCAAAGGCCTCAGGGTAACTGATTGACCTTTTTTATCCTCTGTAGCATTGGACATATCTTCTGAGATTTGGCCTTGTGCCGCTTTCTTCTTCCGTTCCTGAAATAAGGTGCAATGGGGTTATTACTTATCAGTTAAGCACAGCACACAGAAAATACTTATTCAGAAGTGAGTTGGTAGCTACCACTTCCTTCATGGTCTCCTGCTTGAGTAGCTCCCTAACAGGCCGATAAGCCGCTGTCATGCACAAATTCTGTTCCCAGAAATGATTAAGGTCAATAGATTGTCCTAAAATCAAACAAATTAGAGTCACCAACTAACAAGAAGACAAACCTTAAGATCACTCCCGCTATATCCTTCCGTCATATCTGCAACCTCTTTGAAGTCTATATTTTCATGTTTTTCCTTACTTAGAAGAGTTTTCAAGATGCCTTCCCGGTTTTCAGCAGATGGAAGACCAACCATAATCCTGCGCTCAAACCGTCTTATAATAGCCTCATCGAGATCAAATGGCCTGTTGGTTGCAGCAAGAACCAGAATCTGCTCACTAGGCTTTGTCAATAGTCCGTCCCAATGAGTCATGAATTCATTTTTAATCTTCCTCATTGCCTCGTGCTCTCCGGCTCTGTTACGCTGCCCAAGCATGCTATCAACCTCGTCAACAAAAATAATAGTTGGAGCAACCTTTGCTGCAAGCGTGAACAAAGCTCGAACATTCTTTTCATCTTCCCCAAACCACTTTGAAGTTATGGTGGACATTGAAACATTAATGAAACTTGCACCTGCTTCATTTGCAATCGCCTTTGCCAGCATTGTTTTTCCTGTACCAGGAGGCCCGAAAAGCAATATACCTCTACAAGGCTTTAGAAGGCCACCTTTGAAGAGGTCTGGTCTTCTAAGGGGAAGCATCACCGCCTCTTGAAGTGATTCTTTAATCTCATCCAATGCACCAATGTCTCCAAATGTAACCCCTATCTCATTTGCAGGTATCACCTCTGGTCTTATTCGCTTCTCGAACTCATTGTCCGGAGGAGGTTCCTGTAAGCATGCAATTCATTGAGAAAAAACAACTAGTTTCCAAGTAGCTAGCTATTAAGATATTGATCATACAGCTGCTTTTGCAGGAGTGCTATTCTCTCCATCCTTCTTTGTTACTGGGTTAGATTTCTCTCCCTCGCTTTTTTCAGGTGCTTGGGCATCGCTCCTTGTATCATTCTTTGCACCAATACCATCTTCTCCCGCATCATCCTACCAAATCAATGAATACAAGTATGTAACCAATAATCCTGGATTATTCTTTGAACCACTATCTATGAATATAGATGTGAACGAACCTTGGTCTCATTAGTTTTTGTATTATCCTTTCCACTGACTTTGCCTTCCTGGAACAGATTCAGCGCCTGACACAGACTGCGCGCATCCAATATCAGTGATGAGAAGGAAGAGTTTTCTTTCCTTTCAAAGAACCATTGATCAGTAATAGCATACTTACCTCTTAGCCGATACAACTAGCTTTCCGTTCCGGTATTGTGGATCCTTAGTGTTCATCAAATGATAGGAAACTGCAGATGCCACGACTTCCTCAATGTAGTTACTGAGTAGCATAGTGTCAGAGTGGCAGATTGAATGCAAGTCATCACAATCGATGCCACTTGTTGATAGAACTTCAGCAATGTGGTTTCTGTTATCTTGAAACTGAAATACTTTCATGTCCTCTTCCAGTTGGGCTTTCCAGTTGCCAGATTGAGTCTCATCTTCAGGGGGTTTGATCTCAATGTTGTAAGGAAATAATATACCTAGCCGTTCATCAACTTCTTTACAGTAATCTGAATCCACCACTTGGGAACCAAGTATCAACACTGACCCTGTCAGTTTCTTCATTAGTCTTTGCAACATACTATACATTGTCGGCAATCGAAGGAATAGCTTATCAACATCCCTGATATATAGAACAATGGCACTAGTTTCTGAGACAGAAACCAAGACCTGCAAAAATTACATTAACATAAGTATTTAACACAATATAACCTCAGCTTTATAAGTAAGTTTTCAGTGATGCAATGACCTTGTAAAGTGACTTCACAAATAGCTTTTCATCAAAAGAAACATGGTTTGTTCGCTGCAAAGAACCTGTAAACCAAAAAAAAATGAGCAGTAAGAATCAGAACAACATTGTAACTTGATGAGTTAGCAACGAAACAGAGCACCATTTAATTAGCTGAATTACAAGTTTAAGGCTAAGGCATTGTTTTAGCTGCAGTATTATGAATATTGATGTATGGCATTACAAGTAAAAATAAAAGATGAATGTTTGAGAAGGAGGAGTAGGCCTAAAAATATAGGGAATAAGGGCTAAAAGAACATTTTTTCTTTCAAGTATAACCTGAATCATTTGGACCAAACAGGGAGGTACTTATATCAGATGAAGAAGAGGAAGTCCTTCGGAGCTTTGAAGCATTGTTAAAATTTTCATTTCCACCGCTACTTTGTCTATTTTCTTGTCCGCTACTACGATGTCGACGATGACTACCTGCATAGCAAATATCAATCAAGATATAGTGAAGTAGGAGTTACAAATATAAAGCTTGCAGCATCTAAGTAAAGTTCAAGAACGAAATAAGAGATATGGAATAGATCATTTATAAAAAAGAGAGAAACAATTTTAGAAACCTTGAGAACTTCTTCCTTCAGTACCTCTACTTTCGCTTGCTGACGGGAGGAGTGAAAAGTTACTAAATAAACCAGACATTCGCTCCATAGTTACCTCGGATAGGGACCTTTTCAAACACTATGAACACAAGCAAATGTGTTAGCAAAGTCTCACCGTACAGATGCACAGAAACAATTCTTAATGCAGAATACAATATACACAATACATAAATAAATAATGTAGTGCATGCAAAACTTACTGATTCTCTTCTAGAGCATCCATATTTGCTCTGCATCTGTATAACGGAAAAACAAAAGGTAGATGATATGCATTTCATAATTCAAAGCGAAAAAAAGTGAGAATCTCTAAAAATAATCACCTTCAAAGAGAATTCAGTAATATCTAGCAGCAGCAACTTGGATTCAAAAAAGTGTGCTAAAGCTTTGACAAGCATTTGCTGGTAAATTTCTTCAAAAGTTTAAATGCAACTTGTGTTAGCCATGTCAAATCAACCTAAGAACCAGAAAGCTTTTGAATGATTGACAACATAGAAGTTGAACATAACATACCTGCAGGTCCGGAGAGCAAAATAGCTCTGCTTACTGGTGAAAGGTTCCTCATGTGTTTGGAGAAGTGTTGTTGTTTTAAATGAACATATCCAGCACTTGTCAACAAAACTCGAGTTTTCTCACTGTCATTGTAGGCATCATTAACATTTGGCCCAATCAGGAAAATAATGTTAACCTCAATATATGACTTTGAATATCAGCTAGCACAACTCAAAAATTGGGTAAGCTATATTTGTTCAAATAATATCATGAAAGTGACAACAAATTTCTTTCAGTTCTCATCTGTTGTTTCAACGCAATAGATATGCGAAAAAGCAACCAAAAGAACAACACATTGAAAAGCCAAATCGAGCCTGTGCCAACAGAACATTCATGATAGTTTGTGAGGTAGGGCTGGTAAACTTGATGGTGAAAACCTTGAGATAAATCTCAAAGATATGAGAAGAACCCATCATGCAAAAAGCTAAATTTATAAATACCCAAGTATTCAAAGAAAATTACCATGAAATACGTATATAAAATTGACGTGCCATTCTTCAGGGACAAAATGTGAAGAAGCCAAATTTGAAAGAGAAAGATGCAGAGAGTGAATGAATAAATTACCTCAAGTAATAAGGGAACTCGTCAAAAGTGACCTTGCTGTTCTTTCCATCAATGATCTGCTTCTTGAGCTCCTGAACAATCTGTTCCCCAGGAAGCTCGTCTACGTCATGGCTCCCTCCTCCAACCCATTTCTGCCCTGAGCTCAATCCCAACCCAACACCCAACCCAACCCCAACACTCAATGCAGACAACAGCACGTGCTTCTGTTCCATCACAACAACAAACAAATAAACACAACCAAAGAAGGAGAAAAAGTTTGATTCTTTAGGACCCTTCCAATCGTTTCTCACCAGAGGGTATCAGAATTATTGATCAAGTTCATATATTGATGAAGGCATATTTGGATATTGGAGGAAATGTTGGGGACAAGAAAAGTATGTATGTATGTATGTATGCATGCATGTAAGGGGAAGAAGATAATAGATAGATATGTCCGAGGAGAACGTTGGTGTGAGGGATTTGTGGCTCGTGCTATATATAGCTTCCAATGTTATCACCGTTAAATTATACGTTGCCGGGAACCAAATACCACAATGTCTTTAAAAGTAACTAAATAATAATAATAATAAAGGAAAAAAAAAGGGAAGGATCAATTCTTGCTACTTTCCTAAATTCCTGTTTACTGATTTTTAGCTCTCACAATAAAGTGCTGATCACTGCGCACAGGCGTGTTGGTACCACCAAAATTGGATGAGTTTCTATAGTTATTAGGTACATTGTTAGGTATAGTATCTTTTCTCCTGCTGCTAATACCATCTTTTATTTTATTGAGAACATTGATTAGCATTTACAGAATTATTAAATACATAATAAAAATATTATAGTATATTTTTGTATAAATATATATGTTATTTAATTTATTTTAAATATATATTTTGTATCTTAATATATATTTTATATGAATGTTTGAGATAATACTCAATTTGATCCTGAACTTGCGACGGGCCTCAATTTAATCATAAAGTTTTAATTGTATTGTTTAGTTTTTAAATTTTGGTAACGTGACTCATTTTAGTTTTTAGAATGATTTTCGATGTACAGACATAATGGAATAAAAAATAATATTATAAATAGTATTTATGAAAAATTTTTTTTCTAAAAACAAGTGATAAGATTTATTTTTTAATATTTAATTGTCAAAACTAAAACAGTTTTAGTTTAAAAGTTCTAATATAATATTTGATTGTCTGTCATATTTTTATTAATATTTATGTGTTAAAAATTAATTTGAATCACGCTTATAAAATTTAAGAATTAAATAAATGTAATTAAAATTTAAAAATTAAATTAAATTTTTACATATAAATTTAGATACTAAATTAAATATTAATTGGATTAATTTAGTGGCTAATTTTTTTTATACAACTAGCACGAATGAATAATGATACGTAATTAATGTGATACCGCATATAACATTAACTTGTAGCGGGATTGATGATTTATTTTCATTATTTTAAGAATTTTTTTTCTTTTCTTTCCTTTAGCAAAAAGCCAAAAAAATCAAGAATTGTACTAGGATCAATTATTTTCAATATTTATATAAACTTTTTAATAGAGTAGTTATCACATTATAATGGAGTTACATTAGGTGGCACAGTAAACGGGTGTATGCTTGGCAGCTTTATCCACCCATAATGTCTATTTTTGTCATAGCTTGGGCGTAACATACTAACATATGATATAAATTTAATGTATTATTATTTACAAATATTTTTACCAAAATGTTATTTTTATTAAAAATTTATTTGTTTTATATATGGTGGGTAACTCTTTTATTGTGTTAACTAGGAGGTGCCATAGCTAATGAACCCTAACTAATATGACATTTGTTTTCTCTTTCCACGTAAAAATATTTAAGTTCGAACAATCGAACCTCACATGATGTAATGACAAAAAAATAATAATAAAAATTAAAAGCTGTAATTTATTTATGATTTTACATATCATCATTCTAACTTTTATATCTACCATACCAAAATTTCCACCCTCATGATATTATCCTAAGCATTTAGGATTATGGTATACATTTACGGATTTTGTAATATTTTCTCAAGTTTGGTATTATTTTATTATGATTTTTACCTTTTGTTTGGCACAAAATCATTTTGGCTTTTTTTCCCCTTTAAAAATATGCCATAGAGTGAAATTTAGTATGGTTGACAAGTGTTTTTTTTTTTTTTCGATAACTAACCCACACAAAATCATTTTGTCCCAATATAGTTACTGTAAACTACTAAACTATGATAATGAACACATAAGGATATATAACTGGATAGATAAGCCACTGATCAAGTAAAGCTATATTTTATATATGAAAAGAATTTTAAAAAAATACTAAAGTTAATGCATTAATTAATTATTTTAATACTAAAATGTGATATGCAGAACACGAAACTCAGAAACTGCATAGGAATTTAACTATAGCTGCGTCAAGTATTCCTCAGTCTATTCCCATTTGCTTGCTGATTATATTTCCACGCGGGATGCGATTGTATTATTAATTATTCATATACTTATATTTTCTCACATGTCGTTTTCTTTAAGAGTTACTAGTGAGTTTCCCAGTAATTTACCTGCAAATTACTTGAGTTTTCTAGTTTGTACAATCATCGATGACAGCTACGAAAATACGAAGGCATTAAGGCACACGTCAAAGGGCAAACCTCAGGTCAACGAGATTGGTTTTTCTGAAGTCAAGCTCAAATAATTAAACACTTAACGTACACTTTCGTGTATTTTTTTTTTATTTTATTTCTCTCTTTGGAATCTAAAATATGAACTTAATATTTAAATTAATCTATAAAAAATATAATTTTAAATTAATTAATTTGATTTTTTTTATTAATTAGATATTAATATATCACGTTAAATACTATATAAGTATGATAATATGATATGTTAATAACTTAATACTAGAGACAGAATTTAGTGTAGTTTAAAAAAAGTAATGATCTCTTTTAAAATAATAATTCTACATGTAAAATTCTTTATTTTTATGGTTTATTTAGTCTCTTTTAATTTAATTTTATTTTTTAGCTTTTTATTTAATTATGTTTTTTATGTTGGCTTCCTCCAAACAAAGTTTTAGTTCTATTTCTGGTTAATACTACATGTTACAAAATAATTAACTAACGTATCATATCACTAGCACATAGCATATTACATATTATTTGATATATCATAAATTTATGTAAAACCAAGTAAGTTATTAAAAATATATTTGTGAGTCATTTTGTTCATAAAATTTAAAAAAGTAAATCAAGTTATTTCTTAGACAACTTTTTCATAATTTTTTTTTATTTTTTTAAATATTTTTTTATTCTATTAACGTTAATCTTATTTATTACACCATAGCAAGTAAGATTTTCTTAACAAAGAATAATAGAAAAATAATATATTATTAATTATATATACTTTTTATGTCTCCAATAACTATGAATATAAACTATAATTATTAATCAACTTGGATTGGTCGAGTGGTTAATTCACTCGTCGCCTAAGCAAGTGTTGGGGGGTTTAAATCCCGCCTTTTGCATGCAGCAATTCATACCGCGTGGACAACACAAAAAAAATATAATTATTCATCAAAGTAATTAATAATTAAAGTATTAAAAAATTATTTTCTCATCCAAATTTTTAGATTTTTAGATTTTAACATTTTAAAATTTTTGTTTTTTAAATGGAAATCTTTTTATTTAAAATTTTTATCAAATAACTATGAATTATTTTCTAAAAAAATTTTGTTGGATTCTGACACTGAATAAATATAGCAGTTATTTTAAATTTTTAGTCATTCACTCATTCAAACCTTTTTCTTTGAATTATAAAATTTATCTTAGTTTAAATTTAGATCATCTCTATTGATAAGGTAAATCAAATTGATGTTAGTTGTAATCTATTAAATCTAATAATTAATTATTGAATAATTTTAATTTATGTCAATGATTGTTGGAGACATAAATATATAAAATTAATATTTTTTTTTATTATTTTATGTGAAACAAATTTTGTTTGTTAAGGTATAATAAATGAGATCAAAATTTTTAAGATTAGAAATATTAAAAGTTTAATATTATATTGAAGGAAAAAATAAGAGAGATTTGTATACAGATTACTTGATTCACTTTTAAAAATGGTAGATATCACTGCAAAAAAAACGTTAAGTACCATCAGAATTACTGTTGAGAAAACGAATAAAATCCGAAGATAAATTATTTACCGACGGAAGAAATCCAACGGTGTAAACCTTGCCGATAGCTAGTTACCGTCGGATTTTTTCGTCCGACAGATTACTTGCTCAAAAATCATTTGATTACCGGTGAATTTTTCCGACGATAACGTTAGCGCTACAATATCCTTTTTTCCGCATTATTAGGTAAATCCAACGGTAATGTCAATTTGTTTTTTAAATATTATGACACAATTTTTTTCTTTTTAACTTTAGTTTTTTATTTAAATTTATTTTTTACATAATTAGTGATCAAATTATAAATAATAGAAATCAATTATATAATATTAAATATCTAAAAGAATAGATGTAATTAGTTAATTACACAATACACTATGCATCACTATGTCTCACATTCTGGAGAGATCAACATGTAAGAATGGTAGGAGGACAAATGATATTAGTAAGAGTACTGCTAGGGAGCCAATGACCTAAGTGTACAATGTGTATAATTGGCTAAATCTTTGGTCCATGAATAAAATGAACATCACTCATACTATCCAGAATAACCATTCGGATACCAGAGATAATAAACATCTCATGTCATAAAACTACTCATCCCAAAAGCTTAAGCTTTTTGATTTTGGGGTTCACAAAGAATCGAACTCGACCTTTTGGATCTAGAACTCTAATACTATATCATGAAACCACTCATCCTAAAAGCGTAACCTGACAGGACAACGTAACATTAATGGTCATATCTCTAATACTTCCTAAATCTCCATTGTACACATTGTACGCTTAGACCATTGAATCCCTATACTTTCTCTATTAGTAATTTTGTATCGTTTGAAATAAAAGAAATCCTAGTTGTTTTTTAACTTTTCGTCTTTATTCAACTTTTTTTTAAGGATTTATTATTTAATTAATTTAAATATCTACTTTTACGTATTATTTATTCAAAACATCAAAAAAGTTATTTTTTATTCTTTCTCCTCTAAAAATTGAATAAAGAACAATACTTAAAGAATACCTAGTTACACTGAAACAAACCAACTTTTTATCAAGGAAAAATCAGTTAAGGTGATAAATATCGCAATTCCTTAAACAAATGATTTAAGTACAATGTCTACCAAAAAAAAAAAAAACAAATGATTCAAGTTCAAGTTTTGAAAATAAAAAACTTGTTAAAAATTTCGATGAAAGACTTATGCCCCTTTATATAGTGTATACCCATGTAGTGTGTATTAGTGTGTTGTATGGATATGTAGTACATAGATATAATACTTAGGATTGGAAATTGTTCAATCCAAACAAAAAAAAAAATCGATGCTAGTGGCTTAATTAGAACGCCGAAAAAGAAAAGAACAGAAATAAATCAAATTATGTTTTCTCATTTCACAGTTGACCTTTATTGCTCATAATTCACACGATACACAAACACAACAATCACTACCGCAACCTCATCTCATTAATCCTCCATGCGCATTATTGAGAAGTATAATTTTATATACTAAATAAATCTTGGAGATTTGGGTGACAGTGAGTAGGGAGGCGCCAGAAACATGATACTATTAAGAACTATATTACTTCATTAGATCCAGAAATACAAAAGCATTCCACAAACTATGCAACAACATTGATGGAAAGAGGTTCTTAGATCTTACAAAGACAGCACCCATCACTATGCCTAGAAATACAAGTGGCAGCATCCTCTGAATGTTAAAATGTGCCAAGGCAAATGCTACTGAGCTAACTAATATGGCAGACCATAGTGGCATGTACTTGGTTAAAGACGGGAGAAGGAAACCTCGGAAGACGATCTCCTCCCATATTGGGGCGCAAACTGAGACAACCATTGCATAGAGGGCCATTGCCACTGGGTCTCGTGCCACAATTGATTGCTCTACGCTTGAGACAGTCACAGGACTAGATTGAAGCACAGGTAACAAATTTAGGTTCACCTGTGACAGGTGATTGATAACAGGGAACATGAGGCAGCCTAAACTGACATCAAAAAGCCAATTGCCTTTGAATTCAAATTTAAACCAGTCGGATGTGAGTGGTTTAAACTTTGCAAGGCAACGATGAAGTATCACTATGCCAACCACACCTTCAGCAATATCAGTTAATAGGCTGTACAATGCTTGTCCCCTGTATGTGAGAGACTCCTTTCTAAACCCCGCCATGGAAGCCAAAAATGGAACTATCCAAGATCCTACAAACCAAAATGAAGCGATCCAAAGAAGCATAACCTGCAGAATCCATCTAAGAGACTAAGAGTTCTTAACTAAAAGGAATTATAACATACACCTTTACAATCACAATCACACACATTTATATTATTATATATACACTCATTCTCAAGCACCAGCCAGAAACTCCTCATTCCTCCCAAAAGAGGGAGAAATACATCTTTCTGGTCTTGTCGAATCAGGGCCTATGATGGAATGATCATTGCATGCATTTTCCACATGGTCATTCCAATCAAAAGAAGCAGGAGAACAGAACCTCAATTTACCATACCAAACATATTCTGAGAAAATACATTATTGATAATGGTATCTAAAAGATAAAAGATAAGAAATGCTTTTACCTGAACAATGGTCTTTGCCGTCCAAGGAACTGCCCAAGGTTCCCCATCAACGATGGAACTAATGATCTGAATGCAACAACATCACTTTCACTTTTTCATCAAGGAAAAGAAAAAACTTCACCATTGATGCTTGCATTGTTTAACATAACATAAATGGGATTTAGGGTTTAGGGTTGAAGTTAAGTTGTTTTTAATTGATCATGCTATACTTTTTAGGGCAAACCATAATAAAAGCTGCTTAATTTTGCCAAAAGTGATGCATCAAGGTATAAATTCCATAGAACTTTAACACCAAATTGGGTTATTAATTTGGCTCTCATTCAATAATCTAAAACACATTCAAATTAAGCGCAGGTTCTTACTAACAATTTTTTTTCCTACGGAAAGGCTCTAAAACCATGTTGGAGAGAGAAGGGTATATAATCAGTGGCTGAATAATATAAATCTGATTAATGTAGTCCCATGATTAGCAATCAGTATAATTAGATTATTTGGTTAGACTATCCAATCAATCTAGACCTATTTTATATAATAACTCCGCCCATGTTACATAGTTGGTTCCAAGCCCAGATAAAGGAAGAGGATTGTGTTTGACCCTCGACAGCCAGCATAAAAACTTATTTGAATCTTCATGACATAGACTAGAGACATTATTGCGCTAAAGTTAGGTTGCTGACTCGAAGCAACGCGCTGTATAGCTCGAATATAGTGTCAAATGAGCAAGAGCCGCTGCATCAAAACCCAGGTGTAGTGCAAACTAAGCAAGGGATTTCACGTTTGGTTTTTGTGAACAGATGAGGATAAATAAGTTAGTTAACCAAGGAAGAGTGAAAGTAAAGACATAGGTAACAGAACACTACAGTTTGGGGTATGGAACATAGGCACACTTACAGGAAAATCTATAGAGGTGGTGGACACCATCACAAGGAGAAAGATTAACATAATGTGCCTACAAAAAATGAAATGAGCAAGGATGAAGACAAGAGAGTTAACTTTAGGGTTTAAGCTTTGGTATGCAGGAAAGGTGACAAATAGAAATGGAGTAGGCATTATTGTATTTAAGCAGCGGAAAAAGGATGTGGTAGAGGTCAAAAGGGTAAGGGATCGGATTATCGCTATAAAACTTGCGGTAGAAGGGGATATTTTTCATGTGATTTAGCGCATATGCACCAAAAGTAGGTTTAGAAGAACAACACAAGAAGAAGTTCTAGGAGGAGTTAGAAAGTTTAATTCAAGACATACCTTTGGGAGACAAGAATTTTTTAGGAAGAAATTTAAACAGTCATGTTGGAAACGATGTAAATGGATATGAGAGAATACTGGGGGCCATGGTTTTGAGGCTGCCAATACGAAGAGCAAAATTATCTTGGACTTTTCCTCAACTTTTGATCTCCTCATCGCAAATACTTATTTTAAGAAGAGAACGAACACCTTATAACCTATAAGAGTGGTGTAATAAGCTCTCAAATCGATTTCCTTTTGCTAAGGAGAGTCGACCAGAAATTTTGCACCAATTGTAAAATTATTCCGGAAAAGAAGTTGACAACACAATATAGGGTGTTCGTCATAGATTTTCGCATTGAACGAAAGGTGAAAAGCAAAGAAGCTACAAAGATGGGTAGAAGAAAAAGCTGCAAGGAGTCATGGTGGTGGAACACAAATATTCAAGAGAAGAAAAAGGTAAAGAGGAAATGTTTTAAAAAATGGTCTTTAAGCTGCAATGTTAAAAATTGAGAAAAAAAATTATAAGATTGCTAAGAAGGAGACTAAAGTGGTAGTAAGTAAAGTAAGAACAAGAACAATAGCATATGAGGATTTTTATCATTATTTGGGTACGAAGGAAAGGAAAAAAGATATATATAAAATCGCAGAGTCAAGAAAGAAGAACAAGAGATTTGGATCAAGTTAAATGCATCAAAAGCAAAAACAGTAAGGATTTGGTCCAAGATGAGAGTATTAATAAAAGATGGAGGAGCTACTTGTATGAGTTATTTAATAAATAACAAGAGACTTTTCCATGATTTGGTTGGTTATATACAAGGAAAGGAAAACAAAACTTTAACTATTATAGAATGATTCGAGATTTCGAAGTAAGAGGATGTCGGATGAGTGGAGTTAAAACCCTTTGGTCTCTATTTACAAAAATAAGAGGGATATACAAAATTATGAAAACTACATAGGGATCAAACTCATGAGTCATACATGAAATTGTGGGAGAGGATAATAGAACGGAGGTTGATACATGAGATACAGGTCTCGGAGAACTAATTTGGCTTTATGCCGAATAAATCCACCATTAGATCTATATACTTGTTAAGGAGAATGATGGAGAGATACCAGAGTAACGAAAAAGATCTACACATGTTGTTTATTGATTTGGAAAAGCATATGACAAAGTACCAAGAGAGGTTCTATAGAAGGTTTTAGAGAAGAAGTGTGTAAGGATTGCATATATTCGTATAAGTAAGGATATGCGAGACGAAATATATGGGATGTAAGTTTGGTAGGCGAAGGAGAAACAATAATACAGAAGCGAAAATTGAAGAAACTATCTTACCACAAGTAAAGTGTTTTTAAGTATCTTGGATGCATAATTAAGGATAATGGAGAGATTGAGAAATATGGAAAAGATAGGATACACGCAAGCTGGTCAAAGTGGCAGAGTGCGTCTTGTTTTACATGCGACAAAAAAGTACTTTTAAAACTTAAAGGGAAATTTTATCGCACTGCCATTAGACTGACTATGTTGTATGGAACAGAGTATTGAACAGTAAAAGGTGAGCATGGACATAAGTTTAGTGTGACAAAAATGAGGATGTTGCGCATGATCAGCCACACATGTATGGATAAAATAAGAAACGAAGATATAAGAGAGAAAGTTGGAATAACGTCTATTGTAGAGCATCTGATCAAGTGGATGGATGAGATGAAAGGTAAACACGGAGCAAATAGTAGAGAAAGACCAAAAATAAAATCATACATGAGGTGGTCAATGAAAATTTGTGTAAACAGTCTCACTGTTAACATAATACATGATAGGCCGCAATAAAATTGTTTGATGTATGTAGTCGACCCCACCTAATGGGATAAGACTTTATTATTATTATTGTTGTTGTATCGCTCTAATAAGAATATATAAATAACATAATGTTTTTTCTTTTTTCTTATATATATATATATATACACCCCATTTGGAATGTGATAATCAAGAATGGGAAGTGATCACAAAGACAACTCTAAATTTTCAGGTCCATGGAATTAAATCAGAATTTATGTCAAGTTTGTCAAAAAAATTGAGGAGTAGGTCCGTTATTCAGTGATCACAAGCATTGGAAATGCATGAGAAACCAACTTTAAACAAGGTTAGCATGTCAGAGAGTTTATGAAGGGACAGACTCCACAATAAATTTAGCAGTATTTCACCAACATGAAGGAAACCAAACGGAAGTCATAAAATTCATTTTAGGCCTATACAGTAGTACCCTAATGGGTTGTGCTGATGTGCAAATTAAAAACAATATGAACAAGATCCATATAAATGGCCATATGACATAATCTATTAAATTAGTGCTTATTAAGATTTGATTTGGTGAAATTTTTATTTTTTTAAAAATAGTTTATAAAAACAAACTTTTAAAAGATAGTTTTTTTTTTTTTAAATTATAACATTTATATTTGATAAATTAAATTAAAAATGACTTTTAATAAACACAAGCAACAAATATGTTTGGTAAAATAACTTTTAAAATTTAAAAATATTAATATAAGAATTAAATTTGAATATTAATTAAATTTGAAGTTATATTAGACTTTTTAATTTGAGAAAAAATTCTAAACGGTCCCTGACAATTACTTCGAAAGACAATGAGACCCTCAATAAAAAAATATTCTTTTCGGCCCTTGGTATTTATTTCTATGAGACTGATTAGCCTCTTTGTTAATATTTTTCCTTTGTATTAATGAAATAAGTTTACATGGCATGTTAAACTGTTGATTTATCCGTTAAGAGCCAACTAGGATTAACAAATTCTTTTTTGTTGGGAGTCTCGTCTTTAGAGGTAATTGTCAAGGCCTTAGTTTTTTTTATTATCTTTTTCAAATATATTGGCTAAATTTTTTTTTGTGTAAAACTAAAAAATAATAGTGATTTTTAAATTATTTTTATTTAGAAGATATATTAGTAATTAACGTGTCACGTAAGTATGTTTTGAAAAAAGATCATTGACAGATGGACTAATCAGTCTCACGAAATTAAATATCAAAGAATGAAAAAAGTATTTTTTTTATTGGAGGCCTCATAGTCCTTGGAAAAAAAATTTTTATTGGAAGTCTCGTAGTCCTTTAAACAATTATCAGGACCGAAATAGATATTTACCTTTTTAATTTTGCCAAGTACAAGTTATCTTTCAAAAGCTTTACTTTAAATGCTTTTAAAAACACCCATATTTTTTTAAAATTGCATGATTTTTTTTTATAGACTATGTTACGTGTGCACTAAAATCAACCACCAAAGTCAGCCACCCAGTATAAAATATATGTTAAAATACAAATACACATTGAAAATAAATTAAACCACACATGTATTTATACACAAATATATTAGTGGCTGATTTTAATAATTGAGTTTAGTGTACAAATAGCATTTTTGTTTTTTTTATTTATCAAACCCAAAACGAGTAGCTGTGTGCTTTCTACCAAACCAAGCCTAAGCACAGGACTTCAAATTTTTAAGCCAAAATAGGTTATAAGATATAAGAGATAGGCAGATGAGTAAATTCCTTAAACATACTGAAAATGATCTTCATGAAACATGACTAAACAAATGAAATCAATACCTTATGGAGAGTTGCAATCCAATCTTTATTTAACTCCTTGGACTTGTCACCTTTAGGCTTCACCAAATCTCCTGCCAATTTATCTGTGAACTCGGAGCCATTATTTTCCAATGGAGCGTTTTCATGCCTAAGACACAGCAGTCTCCACTTCTACAATGGAGAAATGAATTATTCGGATCAGAACAAAATTTACCAGCAAAGAACCTTAAAAAGAAAAACTAACTAACCATTTCAGCACTTCACATAATTCAGTCATCAAATTAAATATCTGAATATTTTTTCATTTTGAAAAAACAAACGCACAATTCAATTGAGCTACGAGACAAAATTTTAAAGAACGAAGGGTAAAAAGAAATGGACATAGAGTTATCTACACAGAGAGAGAGAGAGAGATAGAGAGAGAGAGAGAGGGGTTACCTTTTTAGGAGGGGGGGATAAATTGAATGAAAGGGGAGATGGGGTTGTTGGACAAAGAAGCGTAGCCCGAGAATTGTGGAGGCGGAGGGAAAGAGAGAAGGGAAGGGAAAATAAGGCGGAGGCGGAGGGCATAACTCCAATTAAAACTGATGAATTAATGTTATCACAGAACAATGGGCACCGCCATGATCGACATTGGAATTGGAGCTTTCAGCTTTCACGAATGAAAGGGAATGAAGGACCCGCACCCAACCCAACCCAACCCAACCCAACCCAACCAGCCCAAAGTGGGTGGCTGCTAGACACTGTTTCTGTGTTTAACCGTTTATGACTTACGGCTTATTGCTCTGCTGTTGATGTCACTGTCTAGTGTCTAAGACTATGTAATTAAAGCTTTTTATTTGGATTTAAATACTTAATAATCGATTATAGATAATTATTAACCAAATCTCATATGGTTTACGGCGGGAATTTCGCCATGTAATGCCCTAATGATACTGTTAAAAGCCTATTTCTCTCAAATATTAAAAGAAAAATAACATCCAATTTTTCTTACTCTCTCAAATAAAACTAGTCATCTTTTACATAATTACAAAATAAAACTATTAATAAGTACTAAGTAGAGCTAGCTGAGCTCAAAGAAGACACCATTCTTTCCTTTTCACTGTCGGTACCAGCTAGAAACACTATGTCAACCCTCCATTTTCGTAAGTGTGAACTGGTATTTGATCCTAAATTTTAGACCAATTCAATTGGACCTTTCAAATTTTAATATCCAAAATAATTTTTAAAATTAATTCAATATGGTCTATTAACTCTTAGCTCACTTAATTTTAGATTTAACATTATTTAAAATATAAAATAAAATATATTATTAAATTATTAAATTAAAAAATTAACTAAGAAAATTAAACTGATAATTAAATAACAATAAAAAATAATAAATTATAATTAATATTTTTATATCAAAGCTACACTCTTATAAATAATTTTTGTTATTATAAATATTTTTTTTTGTTTTACTTAAAATTACGTATATTATTGCTTCTAATTCTAAATATATATACATTTTCTTTGTCAATCTTAAATAACATTTTTAATAGGACACCAAAAAAATAACATTTTTAATTGCTAAAATTTTGACATAATTTTATTTGTTAATAGATAAAATGTATGTTTTAAATTTTGAAAATTTTTAGTGAAAATTATGGTCTAAAGAAGAGAGAGTTAAATCTATGATCTCTTTTAAATTTATTCACTTTGACTTCAAACAAGAGTTAGAAATTAGAATTGAATTGTTGTTGAGTCTATCAACTTAATAATACAGGAAATATTTTTGTTTTATCTTTTTATGATTAATTAGGAACAAAATAAATTCGTTATTTTTGTATACTCTGAGTTACTATAATTTCTGTGAGATAGATTAAGTAGGACACAATTTCATTTTGTCTTATATCAAATATAAAATAGAAACAGAACAGAGAAGAAAAAAATGATACAATCATGTATTCTGATTTAACCATCATGTACAAAGTGACCTACGTCTAGTCTTGTGGTGGAATTTTTCCTATATTTTACAAAAATTACAATCACCAATTCTCTAGAATTCTACTCAATTTTCTATATGGGACAAACCAAACTTCTACCCAAGCTTAATATAGTTAGGTTCACTCCCTAAACTTTCAATAGCTAAGTGCTCACTCAACTTAGGGCTTGTTTGGGTAAGCTTCTAAGAAAATATCTTTTTTTGAATTATCTTTTTTTTTTAAAAGATCTTATAGAAAAGTAGAAGTAATTTTATATTTGGATATCTCATTCCAAAATATCTTTTTATTTATCAATTATATTTGGATATAACAATATAAAAGTATTTTTTTATTTATTTATTAATACATGAAAAATATCCTTTTTTTTTAATGAAAAAAAATCTTTTTAAAAAAAGATGTACAACTTCTCAAAAAAGATGTTTTTTAAAATTTTTTAGTGCTTTTACTTTTACTACTAGAAATTTGTTAAACACACTAAAAAATAAAAAATATCTTTTTTTCATTGAAAAAATATATTTTTTTTATCAAGATAATGGCGCCCAAACAAGCACTTAATAAGGAAATCTCCTCAAAATCATAAATACAAAACATAAATACTTACAAAAGAGTTTGACATAATTTTATGGATTTTCTCCAATATTCCTCTCTTTGTCTTTTCTCTCAATGACTTTTTCTAATACCTCAAATGAAAATTGAAGAACTGAAAATTCAATATAAAGCGAAGAAGGAGAAGAATGTTAAGTTTGAAAGATATGAAGACCCAAACAGTGTGCTCACTCACCTTGCTTCAATTTCTGATCGTTTATCCTTTTTAAAGAAGAGTAAAATTTTCAAAACTTGAGTTTGGTTGAACACTTTTGACTTATTCTTCTTCTCCAAAATTTAGAGTTGAAGCGCATAGAAGAGATTGGACAACAGTAATGATTACAATTGGCTTAAATTTTTACCTAATTGCTTCAACAATCTAAACCATTGATCCATTTTTTGACTCTAAATTTTAATTATAACATTTAATTTACAGTAGAGATACACAATCTTCTTTTTCTTTATGTTATCCTACTCAGGAGGAAGACAGCTTTAAAAAGTTAGAATGGAAGTATAAAGATGGAAACTTGCTTCTCTAATTTGCCTATGAATCAAATCAGATTTGATTTTGCTTCTTGGCTTCAAGTCTTAACTTCTTTCTCTCTCTCTTTTTCGTTGTCCAAATTTGTGATTATTTTTTTTTTTGAATGCTTGAATCCTGTTCTGAACGCTCCTTTTTGCTCGTGAAAATTCTTTTTCTTCCTTAACTTAGGGATTAATCATATGGGTTGCAATAAAAATAGAAAAGTGACTATTTAGTTAGAGTGTTGGACTCATTGGATATGGACTTGAGAAATAAATGAGTTGGATGTTACAATTGGGCCTATTTTAAATATTTTTTAATACAAAATACACATATCACAAAGATTTTTAGGATTTTAATTCAAGATTATAATGTTAGTTATTATTAAATTATTTTTTTTTTAAAACTCAACAATCTCCTATTTGATGACAAATTTTACGCAATAAAATGAATTGGCATTAAAAAAGTAAGAAAAATTTTTTGATACTTCCCTTTGATGTTTCAACTTCAAGTTGATTTTTTCCCTTTTTTTTTCCGTTTAATTGGCTCTCTTTAAATGTGAGCTTTTCTTAACCTGTGATTATTAATAAACAATCATTTATGTACAAAAACTATAATCAATAGTTATTATTAACTTCAATCAAAACACTTTCTCAAAATATTTGTCACGACCCAAAATGAGACATGACCGGCGCTCAGGAGAATAATCTCATAACAAGTTTAACATACGCAAACATAAATTGAATAAGAAATTTACAAATATTTTACAAGTTTTAAAATAAATAGTTATACATTTTTAACAAAAATTAAAATAATTAATAATAGTTAGATCCTGCCTGTGACATATGGAGCATATACACCTAGGAACTCGATAAAGAATAGATACTCATTGGAGATTGTTACTCTTGAATAGAAAGTCTCACATAGTCAAGTATTTGTTCCTGAAAAATATTTTTAGAAAAATGGGGTGAGTTTTGCAACTCAGTGACTAGACAATACATATATAATCGGCATGAGACCATATAAACATTACTATCAAAATAATTTTAATTAGAAAATAATAATTGATAATAATAATAAGTGAATCAATAAGGGAGTTCTCATATAGAAATTAAATCAAAAGTCCACACTTGGGCGGCTCCACCTCTATGGGTAGCCCTTTCCTCTAGTATGTCCTAACAGAATAACAGATCTAACGTGTGGCCTATACATTAGGCTAGCAACATCCCTGCTAGCTGGAGTCTGAGTCAGATGCATCTAAGTTAACATCATAACCGCCGTTAACTACGGTTTTTTAATACGAGCCTCCCAGACTAATTCAAAACATATAGTTTCAAATACAATAAATCTTTCAGATATATAAAGTATTGAATCAAACCAAATCAAATAATATTTTCTCGTTAGAAATCTTTTTCAATCATACTTTTTAAATCATAAAAACAAATTTTACAATTTCAAAGTAAGTGAATGTTAACAAATACTTTAATGCTTCAAAAGTATATATTCGAGTAAAATCAAATATTCTAAAATAATATAAAGCTTTATCAAATATATATATAGTCTCGTGTAAAATTTAAGGTATGAGCATCATAAAAATAATTATTCAACTATAATAAATCAATTATTTTAATGAAATTAAAGTTCTTCAATAATAGTTATAAATATAATTAAAAACTTATAATAGCATAAACCACAAGATTAACAGTTATAAATGTAAAGCTTACTCACAACGTGGTCCAAAGGACCGAAGAGACCAAACCCGAATTGTCGAATTAAAGGGTGAGGATAATTGAAGTAGAATGGAATGGAAGAGCGCAGAAGCGGCAGCTCCGACAGGCAAACAAAACAACGAATCGAGACATAATGGAGCGGGAGCAGCAAACTAGTGGCACGCAGCAACAACGGCTAAAGACAGAGCAACGACAACATCATCAATGGCAATGGTAAAACAGTGGCAAAGCCAAAACAGAACAAACAACCACTAACCAGGCTAGAATGGTGGTGAAACAAAACTGATAAAGGTGCAAGGCGTTTTCAAAAGGGCAAGGGCAGTGGCGAAAGGCTCCAGTGAAGGAATAATAAAGGACAGAGCTGGGTCAAGCTGGCAGAGGCTCCAGCGGTGGTTTTTCCGGCGACAATAGCGCCACACAGCTCGACAGCGGCCTCCTTCCACAATAACAACAACGGTGGCAACACCCACTACCAACACCCCCCTTGCCAGCGACAAACTCCGTCGCGTTTTCCTTCCCCTTTCTCAAAGTCTATCTCTTTGGGTTCTTTGGCGGCGGCGACAACTTGGTGGTGGCAGAAGCAACACCTCCTCCCTCTTCTCCATCGTGGTCTCCTTCTCTATCTTAAGTTGTCGCTCTCTTTCTCTCGCACGCGCATCACTCTCCTTCCTCGAGCCTCTCTGTGAGTTCTGTCTGTGACGGCGACGGCGAACCTCCCTCTGCCAGCGCTGTCTTTCCCTCCCCTCGTCTCCTTCTCTCCTTTGAACCCCTCATTCCTCTTTCTCTCTTTTGTTTTCTTTGTGCGTAGGTGTTTTGTGTGAGAATGTGAGTGGGTTTAATTTTGGAATTAAGGTTAGAGTTTGATAAAATGGATAAGGGTAGAATAAGTATTTTGATAACATTTGAGGGGGTAGGATAGCAATAGAAGAAATTAAATATAAAATATTTTAGAAAAATCTTGAGACATTACAATATTGTACTAGTATTTTAAAAATTATCAAGCTTCAAAGTCTATAATGCAGCATCAAACAAATAGCCTACAGCCAAATTGATTCAATTCATTTTCATATTAACTCCCCTTTTATTATCAAGAAGGTAAAATATATTCTGCACATAATTTTGTTAAGCAGAAACAGTCATCAGTTCAAAATTTTAAATTCCATCAATCAGATTACAGTCATCTAGATAAAGAAAAAAATATCAAAAGATCACAATATAAATATAGAAATAGTTTTTAAGCAGACGCAACAAAGACACTGGACTAGCCATGAGATCTTTCATCTTCGATTTTCAAGATCTCTTCATCTTTTTTATCAGATTGGACCGGTTTATCTTCTAAGAAATCAATGTACTTAAGAAGCACTTCAACTCGGTTATAAGACTTTCTCAAAGAATTTTTATTTTGAATTGCCAATTTTCTTATTTGTTTGCTCTAGTTGATGAGATGTTTGGTCAGATTCATAAATTCTTGTAGAACATCTTTCACTACGCCATTGACCAAATACTTATTGGAGGAGGATATACTGGCAGTGATAAGAAGAAATTAGAACAAAGAGTAAAGGGATAAGAAAAAATGGAGGAAAGACGCAGCGAAAATATAAAAGGATAAATAAGAAATTTTTCGACTAGACCTCTAAGAAACCTGTTCTTAACAACCTAGGTCACCGGAAGAGTTTTCCTACTAGACCTCTAAAAAACTTGTTCTTGGCAACCTAGGTCACCGGAAGGGTTTTCCCTATTAGACCTCCAAAGAACCTATACTTGACAACCTAGATTAGGGGGATGAACATTGAAAGAGACCACCACGCAGATCACCTTAGTGTTGGATCCTTCAATCTTCTTCATGCAACAAGCGAAAAAAATTACTCACTTCACTTAATCACACTAAAAAAACGTGCATAAAGCATTAAAAAAATTTTATTCATTAAAAAGTTATGTAAATTGTCTCACCAAAAGTGTTTAAATAGGCCCATAACAAACTAACTAAAAGATAAGATAATATAACTTAATTTAAATCTACTAAAGATAAGATAACTAATTTAAATAATATTTGATCTTATTGGATTATATCAGATTTGATTTAAATTTAAAATTCTAAAGATATATGATAACTAATTTAAATCAGATTTGATCTTATCAGATTAGATTTGATTTGATTTAAATTTAAAATTACTATTAAGAAAATAAGAAGCAAATCAAATCTTCCAAGTTCCAACAACCTCTAACAGCAAACCAAATAAAAATAAATGCCTAAAAAATTCGAAAATTAATAATAAATTATGCCTTCAATTGATTTTGAAAAGCATTATTGGACTTCTTGTTGTCCTGCCTTAACCCAATAAGTTTTATGAGTTGTCGCCATTTCAGCACCACTACTGTTTTTGAGACGGACTCTTGGTCTTCTTGATGTCTAAGACCGGCATGGTACAATTCTTTTAGTATTCAAATCTTTGAATGTGACGAGATTACCATTCTACCTCTTAGCTCTAAAATGACAAAAATGCCCTCCTAATCACGTATCATCCTCTCGCTCTTTAAAAAGATTCGTCCTCGAATCTTGAATGAGAAGCTCTTTTTCTCTCCAATGAATCCAAACTCAATCTCCAGGTTCAAATATTATGGTTTGATGGCTCTTCTCTATCCACTAAATTGTGGCTATGTTCCCTCATGTGTGCAAGTTCAATCTTTTTAACCATACTTTCACCATTTTGTTCAAAGTATGCAATTTGTCTTTCTTCCTTTTCATCCATATTAATGCCTCTATAATTGACCAGTGAATCTACAAAACCTAGGAGAGTTGATATAAAAATACTAAAAATTTCATGGTTAGATATATGAGAAACTAAGGACTCCATAAAATTCAATGATACTAATGTACTCTTGTCTAAGCTAGAACTTTCTAGATCTCTCTCACAAGTGTGTTTATTACTCTCAGTTTCTTTTTCGCTCATTGACTCCTCTCGCTCACTATTCTCCTCTTTTCTCTCAAAACTCTCGCTTTCAATCAAACATGGATTCTTTTCACTCAAACACTCACCCTCTTTCTCAGTTTCTTTTTCACTCATAGACTCCTCTCGCTCGCTAGTCTCGTTTTTTCTCTCAAAACTCTCGCTTTCAATCAAATATGGATTCTTTTCACTCAAATACTCACTCTCTTTCTCAGTTTCTTTTCTTTCATATTTTTCAAATTGCTCACATTCCAATGATCTAGTTGAGAAATTCTGTACTTTTGAATCTTCCAAGGACACATCACCCTCTATAATATACTCAACAAATTCTTCCATCTCTGGCTTTGAAGAAGAATGAAAGATAGGCATAGAAGAAATTTTTTTCTTATGTCGATCTATAATACCCTTCTTGAAGTCAGAAACTTTGACTTTTGTCTGATCCTCAAATTTTGCTCCTTTGGACCGCCAAGTTGCTATAAATTGTTGCATATACTCCATGTAAATGGCTACTTTGACCAAATCCTCCATGGTCTCGTAACGGTAGCGTTATATTTTATCTGCAAGTTCTTCGCGTAATCCAATCAAAAATCGTTCCATAAGAACCTCAGGACTCAGTTTAATATTGGCTTTGTCCATCAAATAAAGAAACTCATTGTGGTACTCCATCACTAATTGTGAACCTTGTTGTAACGTACAAAATTTTCTAAAAAATTCGTTGTGGTATGATGGTGGCACAACCCGATTCCTTATGTAGTATGATGATGGCACAAACTGGTTTCTCATAATTTTTTTCATCTTCTCCAAGGTGCAAATTAGACTTTTTTCATACAGTCTTCTAGATCTTCCTAATTCAATCTACCATATATGGGCAGCATCGAAAAAATTGGCTTGTACCAGTCGAACTTTTTTTTCCTGTGAAAGGATGCAATTTGCAAAAATCGACTCTACCTTCCTTTCCCATCCGACATAAGCTTCAAGATTATTCATCTCTTTAAATGCAGAGATTTGCAACCGAGAACCCTTTTTCGCATATGAGATTCCTTCATCATCACTATTGTAATACTCAATCATTTTTTTTACAACTCTTTTTTTTTGTTTTTTTTAATCTAAAGTGAATTTGCAGAAATTAAAGAGAAAAAAACAAAGAGACTAAACAAGATCCATGGAACGTGTAGATAAATAAGAATTTACCTACGACTTGTAACTGATACCAGATGATAAGAAGAAATTAAAACGAGAAATTAAAACGAAAGATAAAGAGATAAGAAAAAATGGAGGAATGACGCAGCAAAAACATAAAAAGATAGATAAGGAGTTTTCCTACTATACCTCTAAGAAACCTGTTCTTAGCAACCTAGGTCACCGGAAGAATTTTTCTACTAGACCTTTAAGAAACTTGTTGTTAACAACCTAGGTCACCGGAAGAGTTTTCCCTACTAGACCTTCAAAGAACCTGTACTTGACAAATTAGATCAGAGGGATGAACTAACTAAAAGATAAGATAAGATAACTTAATTTAAATCTCCTAAAGATAAGATAACTAATTTAAATCATATTTGATCTTAAATTTAAAATTCTAAAGATATATGATAACTAATTTAAATCAGATTAGATCAGATTTAATTTGAATTTAAAATTCCTAAAATTACTACTAAGCAAATCAGAAGCAAATCAAATCTTCCAACAACCTCTAACATCAAAACAAATTAAAATAAATGCCTAAAAAAATCGAAAATTAATAATAAATTATACCTCCCATTGATTTTGAAAAGTATTATTGGACTTCTTGTTGTCCTGCCTTAACCCAATAGGCTTTATGAGTTGTCGCTATTTCAGCATCACTGTTTTTGAGACCGACTCTTGGTCTTCTTGATGTCAAAGACCGGTATGGTACAATTCTTCTAGTATTCAAATCTTTGAATGTGACGAGATTACCATTCTATCCCTTTTAACTCTAAAATGACGAAAATGCTCTCCTGACCACATATGAAGCAGCCGAGGGTGGATGAAGACTTTCATCTCCTTCTTCTTTCATGACAATGTTCTTTCCCGTTTTAGTCCCTTTTTTTCTTAGATTGTTTTATTACATCACCGCCTTTCAGATAAGAAGTTTTATTTTCTTGTTATCATTTATGTGACGCATCATCAAGTATGCAAAAGAGAATTCAGCTTTATTGAGAATGACAAAGAAGCGCAATAAAAAGATGGGACAGCAACAACGATTAGAGTTGGCTTGAATCCTTACCTAGTTGTTTCTTTTTCTTCTTATTTCTTCTGACTTTAACAATCTGAATCATTGATCCATTCTTTGACCCCAAATTTTAATCATGACCTTTGATTTATTGTAGAGATACGCCATCTCTATTTTCTTCATATTACCCAAATGATGCATTTAGGAGGAAGGCCGTTTCAACAAATTAGAATTAAAGCACAAAAATGAAAACTTGGCTTCTCTAATTTGTCTCTGAATCAAATCATATTTGATTTTGTTTTTTGGCTTTAAATGTTGACTTTTTTCCTCTCTTTCCTTTTCAGTTCAAGATTTATAATTTTTTTTCTTTTTCGAATGCTTGAATCCTATTTTGAACATAAGTGTTTGGTTGGAGTGTTAATCTCATTGGATATGGGTTTAAGAAGTGAATGAATTGGATGTTGCAATTTGGCCTATTTTAAATATTTTATTTTTATGCACAAAGTACACATATCACAAATATTTTGGGATTTTCAATCTAACATTATAATATTAGTCATTATCAAATTATTATGGTTGTTTTTCACAAACTCAACATTTAGGGTCTGGTGTATGTTAAGTTGGAATTTGGGTTTTCTAAATATGTGGATAGAAATAAACTCTTTTACTTTAATGATTATCATTTCATTCATTTGTTAATGTAGCAATGAAAAACGCAACCATACCAAGTGACTAGATTCCTGGATTTTGCTTATAGACATAAAGAAAGTAGCAAAAAAGGCACCGCTATCTGATTTAGTTAAGATAAAACATTGTCATTATGCAAAATCCAGTTCTAATGTAGGAGATAATATATATGCATTTAGCAAATACTTCGGAATATAATCTGACCGAATCCTTGTAATATGTTTCTGACTATAAGACAAAGATGCGTCGAAGCACGGCCTTTCAAAAGTCAAAGAGTACAACATTACGGCTTAAAATTTGATTTCGCGGATACAATCAACATGAAGAAACATGATACTTCTTAATCATTCCTCATTCCTCACGTACGATTTGGTTCATGTCTCACAACTTATGATTATTTCAATGCAGGTCACTATTCACTTTTTTCCGCATTTTCTCATGACAGTTATGGTATTTGGTATACACTATTTTCTAAGACTTTATAAGGAGTGCCATTTTTAAAATGAACAACTTCAATTGGAAAGGCTACAGTGTTACACTACACAAGTGATTCTTAGCGACTAGTGAGCAACTCATTTATCAAAGTTTCAAGCAACTTTGATGGCTTCATATTTGATCATTGTAATTGCACTCCTATCATTCTTTCTGCCAACTATTATAGCAATAAGCTCAAATAATGCAGGTGGAATTGCCATCTACTGGGGTCAACGTGGAGATGAGGGAACCTTGGAAGAAACTTGTGCTTCTGGGAACTATGCATTTGTGAACATAGCTTTCCTATCTGCATTTGGGAACGGCACAAATCCAGTTTTGAATCTTGCTGGCCATTGTGACGCCCACACCGGTCAATGCACTGTTTTGAGTTCTGATATCAAGTCATGTCAAGCCAAGAACATCAAGGTCATGCTTTCCATTGGAGGAGCTACCTTCCAAAACTACACACTCACTTCAAGCGTGGATGCAGGCCAGGTAGCAGCATACTTGTGGAACAACTTCTTGGGTGGACAATCTTCTTTGCGGCCGCTAGGGGATGCTGTCCTGGATGGAATTGATTTCGTTATTGAGGGTGGGCAATACCATTACTGGGACGATCTTGCCAAAAACCTCTCCAGTTACAACAACCAAAGCAAGAAAGTGTACCTAACTGCTGCACCACAATGTCCTTTCCCTGATACTTGTCTTGGAACTGCTCTCAGCACTGGCCTATTTGACTATGTTTGGGTTCAATTCTATAACAACCATCAATGTGAGTACAATAAAGGAAATATAACTGGTCTTCAAGATTATTGGGGAATTTGGACTTCAAATATCCATGCAGATATGATTTTCTTAGGGCTACCTGCTGCAATTAATGCTTCTATTACCGGCTTTATCCCTCCGGCAAATCTAACTTCAGAAGTTCTTCCAATAGTCAAGAATTCAACTAAATATGGAGGAGTTATGCTGTGGTCCAGATATTGGGATAAACTCACAAACTACAGCTCTTTCATCAAAAGTTATGTTTGATGCGTGAGCTCTGTGTGAACATGTTCAATTTCACAGATATGATTAATACTTTTTACCTGCATAGATCAAGCAGTATAGTTCTTTGTGTGATTTGATCTTTTCCAATAATAGTTGTCCCCCTATCTACGGTGAACTGATGACTTACTGAATTATGTTTTCATGTATATCTATCTAATTAAAACTTGTATGTTTATTATATATTTGTATTGGTGAGAGCACAATCGTTTCTTTTCTTCTTTGAAGTTGAAACATTATCTTGGTGACATTGTGGAATTGCTACATGTGGCTCGAGATGTCAGATGGCTTGTAATGGTTGATGAGCTGGAAGGGTTATACTCTCTTTTCATGGCTTTATATACATGTTCTAAGCCTTCCTCAATTAAGTCTAGTACTGTCTGAGGCATTGGAGGCATGTTAATGTTGGTTGATCCTTCTAGCATCCTCACCACTTCCCCCATTGTTGGTCTCAAGAAAACCACATCTTGGATGCACCAAAATGCAACTTTCAGAGTTCTCATTAGCTCTTCTTCGTCAACCACCCCATTTAGTCTTCTATCTGCCACTTCGATTGTAGATCCATTAGTCATCTCCTACAGTAACCAAACATGACATGAACATTATTTATCTAGTTAACACTTGTTGGTTTTATTTAAACAGCATCATCCTTAATTAGAATTCAATGGGCTTATCATCCCAGCGTATGGTCTTATAATGAGTGTAGCCTTTTATGTTCATTCTGATTCGGAAAAACAAGTAAATAAAGTTGCACGGTTCATTCAACAACAATTAATTAAGGATAGAAGAACACTGAACACTAATATATGAAACACACCTTGTAAGCCCAACCAGGATAGAAGAAATCCTCTGCATCAAAGGACATATCAAGATTTCTCCTGCCACCAATTATCTCTAAGAGAAGCATCCCATAGCTGTAAACATCGGCTTTTACGGTTATAGGGCGATTACTAACCCATTCTGGTGCCAAATAACCTCTTGTCCCTCTTACCATTGTCACCACATGAGAGTGCTCCCTTCCCATCAATTTGGCTAATCCAAAATCAGACACTTTAGGACAAAAGTTTTCATCCAACAATATGTTTTCAGGTTTGATGTCACAATGTATTATCCGGTTCCTGCACTGCTCATGAAAGTAAGCTATCCCTTGTGCAGTAGCTACAGCTATATAAAACCGTGTTGGCCAATCTAGTACTCTATCTCTTGCTTCATATGAAGGGAAGATCCACTTATCCAAGGAACCATTCTTCATGAACTCATAAACTAGCAGCCTGCCAAATAAGCAATTGTTTTAACAACAAAAACTTCTGCTTTGATAGCCAACTCAGATTTTTTAGATGTTTAGAAGAAAATTTAATAACTTGATTGTCAAGTAACAATGCATACCGATGCAATCCCTCGGAGCAGTAGCCGCATAGGCGAACTAAATTCATATGATGCATTGAGCCAATGGTGTTCACTTCAGTAATAAATTCTCTCTCTCCATGTGGCAGAACTCTGTCAAGTTTCTTAACTGCAATTAGTGTCCCATCTCCCAAGCTTCCTTTGTACACACTCCCAAATCCACCTGCAAAATATGTACAGTTAGCAAGTATTTAAACTCAATCAAAACACTCAATATAGGATACACTAACTACCTGTTCCTAGCAGCTGCGAAAAGTTGCTAGTCCTGATTTGCATATCGCGATAACTGAAATTCATGGGAGCACCTGATAAGATCATGGAACTTTCCATTTCTCTTCTCAACATTCTTTTTCTGTGAACACTGTAATACAGCAATAAGCATAGCAGCACAATGAGAACCATCATGATCAGAACAGTTGGAATAATCACAGCCTTCTCTTTCACACTCCCCATCCCATCCGAAGAGCTATTAGACCCTCCAGCTTTGCCATATGGTGTCACTGAGCTGTTTGCTCTGACCTTCACAAACAAGGTTGAGCTAGTATCCTCAAAACCACCAAAATCCAAGCTCCTTAACACCCAGCAGTATGGTCTCTCCTCATCTAGCCCATAAACAGATGCAACGCAGTTGCAGTCTGATAAGCAAGCATCCCCACATTTTGATACTGAAGCAACATCACTGTAGTTAGCTATCACTGAAAATTCAGAATAGTAATAATTTGTTAGCTGCACTGTTGAAATCCTAAACTGCGATGTCTGGCTTTCGCGCCTTGAATTGCATTTTCCAACAAGAGATGAATTCTCATAGCACTGGCCTTCCTTGCCAACTTTAGAAGTTCCTGGCAAGCAAGTGCAAGAGGCATTTGTCTTGGTTCTGTCCAAATGACAAACTCCATTGCCACAAATTCCAGCAATATCACATGGATTTGAAACTGCAGCCCATTCTGGCACCCATTGTCTCGACCCATTTACATCATCGTCCCATCGATACAAACGCAAGTTGCCATTCTTTTCCAGGGTTAATCTTCGAAGAACGGTCAATTGTGTAGATTGGTGAACTGCAGCAGACAAACCTGCATCGTCGTTGTCATTCTTATAAACATAAACTGCTCCATCAGAGGCATCTCCGTAAACAATTCTAAAGCTTCCGGCTTGGCCTAAAACTGCTATAACTTTTCCGGTCACATTCGAGATATCAGGACCCTGCCAATAGGAATAGTTGGTGTATGATTCCTCCGAAGCCTTGGAAGTTTCAGGTAGATTGTAAGTCAAGGCAAGGCTTAAAGAAGTAGGCTGTTGAAGCATTTTGAGAGCATAGTAGCCTTCATGAGAGGAAGACTTTGATGAGGTTAACTCTGAAGAAACTGTTAAGGGCTGGTTTGGGAGGAGTGTGTCAGATGGTTGCAAAAAACTCTGCCACACAAGGTTTTTTCTACTGTCATGGAGAATGAAGTTACCGGATTCTTCCATGGTTGCTGCTTCTACACCAGCACCTGAGGTGTTTGAAGCCCAAACGGTGGTGTCTCCGTCCATGAGGACAAGGTTGCCGGTTGTGTCCAGCTCCAGCATTGCATCTTTGGATACAGGAGAGTCTCTATTTGGATTCAAAAGGAAAATGAAAAATGTTGCAACTTGGCATATATAGAGATGATGATAACTTGCAAAAGCTGTTGTAAAGACTAAAAGACTAGATGGAGATATGATTTATGACTTTCTCTTTTGTTTAAGTGAAAAATCAGAACTAGCCATCTAATCTCCAATATCTAATTTCATAAACTAATCATATTAATAGTCAATTAACACTCTTAGATATGTGTTGGGATGTCACTTCACGTGTCGCATTAGCAAATTTTAACACAATCAACAAACAAAGTAAGGAAATGACTAACATGACTAATTTAAAATATTTAAAAGACAAATTTAATTAAAAAAATCTTTTAGAATTAATTTGGAGAATGAATGATCTTTCTAATTTGACCATCTACTCATAAAGATAAGTATGAGATTAGTTTAAATATATATGTTTTTTATGTTGTATATGACAAAAGGTATTTTAGAAAGAAAATTTATGCATCGACATTTTTCAATCCTCATAAAATATGTAATAGATAACAGATAAAAAATAATAGATTATTGGTGTGAGATTTGACTCATTATACTTACAAGAACAATTTAATTGCATATCATTTTTGTTGAATGATATCATACTAAGACTAATGAGAATGAGACTGGTAGGAGAAATACCTGTTAGGTGACCAAACCAGTGTTGGATCTCCTGGAAGCTCATTAAACCAAATGCCCAGCTGAAATAATCGATTATCATTCTCTGATTTTGTGAACCCAAAAGCAAATGTATTATTATCAGAAACCCATGTTTGTCCCTTACTAGCCAATAACCTCGAGCCCAAACCAATCTGATTAGAAGAAACGCAGCTACTGATGAAACACCCCAAGACCATAACAAGAACTCTAGCCCCATAGCAATGAAATGAAAAAGCAGCACTTTTCATATTTAACATGCAACTCTTTAGTTTGTATATATAGTAATATGTTAGTGAAAAAAGAACCAAGATTTCATGATAGTTTGCCATGGTGTTATATATTGAAGAAAATACAGTGTTCTATTTGGAGAAGAAAAGCACAATTAATAAATACTGTTAGCGGTGGTTGAGCTACGAAGTACAAAGTTTGAAAAAGGTTAGTTTCATGTGTTGTGGTCGGCCAAGAGGATATGATTAGTTATATGGCTTCCCCTTTTCCATTGCTTTGGTGTCTTCAAGTTCAAATCATCAAATGTGAATTCAAGTCTGTGAGACTGTGACTCAACAAAAAGAACAACGGCCTTACATGGCTGACACGTATATGATGGTTCCTAATAACTCAATTTGATTTTTAAATTTCAATTGACACAAAATAATACTAAAGTTTAACTCAGCGATTAACGTGGTTCCTCAATTTCCAATTTATTCTACTTGCGTTCTCAAATTTTAAGTAGTAGTAAGTAGCAACTCAATTTGTTTTTTCAATGTTTCATTAACGTCTATCAAATAAAATCCAAAACCACAGCGTTCAATAGTAATTCAAATAACAAATTGAAAATTTTTCCCAACAAACGCTCCTAAAGAGCGCCGCATTCTGCCAGTCCCCAACCCACGCTCTCTCTGCTAATGGAGAACATGCAGTCCGCGGAGGAGCTGGTTCGGGAGTTCCTCGTCTTCCGAGGCTTCACCAACACTCTCCAATCCTACGACTCTGAGCTCCGAACCGATCTTGGAAAGGGCTTCCACGTCGATAAGATCCTCGACCTCATCTTCTCCCTCTACGTTCCCAAATTCCAAGCCGATAGGCTCGTTGCCCTCCTCTCCTTCTTTAAGCACTACCTCTCCTCTTCTTCCGAAACCGCACTCCTTTCTACGCTCTCCAAAATCCAAACTTCTCTTCTCCGCTTCTACGTGGTTCACGCCTTGCAAGCCAATCGCAGGGACAGAGTCATCGACTTCTTCGCTGTCCATGGCAGTGACCTCTTGCAACGCTCACAGGATTGGACTCGCTGGTTCGGTGCGTTTTGCTGTCGACGTTGTTTTTCTCTAATCTGTTGTGAGTGTAATTGTGATTTTGAATTGCGATGATGCAGCGATTCCTTATGTTAAGAATCCGAACCTGGATCCTGAATTTCGGGTTTGTTTCTCCAAGGAGTGGTATGAGGCCTTGCATCTTTCTGTCAGAAACTTCTTTAGCGAGATATTCAATGGAACTCATATCCTTCACAATTACTCCTCTAAGTATTATAAATAACTCTGATTTTTATGTTTTCGATGTAATTTTTAATGTAGTTAATAGTTATCCTTAATAAAAATCACGGCTACCTGCACTGCTGAAGATCAGTTCAGAGATGAATGCCACCAACGTACTCAAAAAAGATATCCTGAATCTGAATATTAAATTGGCAGAGCTTCAGGCTTTGCTTGATGAGAAAGAGGCGAAATTATCACACTATAGGAGGTAAGCATGTTCAATTCTCTCGAGACTCTAATGAGATATAAATATTTGGTTTTTCTAATTAGTTGTGATTGAAGTATGGAAGGAAGCATTAGTTCATTGAGCAATTTGCGGGAGGAAAGTTCTCAGATGTCAAGAGGTTTTCCAGAGGTTTCCCCAACTGCTGTTCCACGAGCAGTTCAAACAGAAATTAACCAAGATTCAGTTGTGAATGGAGCTGCAAATATTCAGTCTGAGTATGTCATTTCCAAGTCAGGTGATAATTCAACTGTGGCATTGAATGACCGTGTTGGAAATGGTGGATCAGGCGATACCATGCAAACAGTTCATGAAAGTCCAAGTATAGGTATATGCTCTTCAAGACTGCTTCCATATTGTTAAGTGATGTTGATTATTCACTTGATCTAAGCTCTTTAATTTAGTTGATTACTACTTTCTACTGATACACTTTTGTTGAATTAACATGATACTGAGACTAAAATAGCAATTATCAGGCTAAGAAACTAGCCAAACAGAAAAGAGAAGAAATAAAAAAGCACTTGGTCTTTAGGCTGAGATAGCAATTATTAAATGATTGAGTAACCATTGATTGTTTATTTCAAATTAAAAATAAAAAAAATTAACAGTTACTTCTGTGGCAGAAATTAGTGGAGAAGTTTGTGGTGAAGAAGATTTTCCTGATGTCAAAGTAGAGCACCAGGTAAATTTGCGAATAATTCTCTATTTATGTCTTCTTCCCACCCCCCCCCCCTCCCCCCTCTCTCCTCCTCCTCCTCCTCCTCCTCCTCCTCTTTTATCCATTTCGCATATGCAATTTCAATTCCATTATCTTAGTAAATATTTAATTGCTGTGGTGTTTTTAGGAGACGTTCTTGGGGCACACTAGTCCAATCAGCCGATGTTGCTTCTCTGCTTCCGGGAACAATATCGCTAGTGCTTCTCTAGATGGAACTGTTAGGTAAGCTTGACTGGTGATGAAGACAAACATATCAAGATTATTACTTGGAAAAATGGAGCAGTCTTAATGTAATTTTCAGTTTTGGTTGTATCCATTTGCCATAGTCTATTTTGAACAGTAGCATCACCAATATCAAATACAGCAAAAAGAAACAATGCCATGATATGAGCCACCCGCAATAGATTTTTGTTTCCAAATAGCACTTTATTATGTTTTCCTTCACCAATATTTTTTCTTAACCATATCTGCTACTCAATATTTATGATAACTCTCTCAAGCAACTTGGCCTTTGTTTGTTTCACATGTTTTAATAAAGAATATGGACATATGATTCATCAACTCCGGTGTCTAGAAATGCAACCATATATTGTGGCACGGAAATTTTGTCTCTTGACTGGGAATGTAAATCTGACCGCTTGGTATGTGAATTGACTTCTCATTGTGATGGAAATTATTCAATTGTATTGATCATATGAGATTTCAAATCAAAATAATTAAGTTGTTTCTCTTGAAAAAAGCTGTTAATAGGTACATCAGATGGGTGTATTAAGGCATGGAATGTAGATGCAAAGAGAGTTGTTTGTGATCTCAATACAACTCAAGCATTTCCAAGGTATTTACTGAAAATAAAATTTTATGGTCTCTGTGCATTGCTTTTATGCTCTCTCTGACACATATGTGGTTTTGCAGTGTCTTGGACATAAAGTGCAGTCCTGTGGAACCTATTTTTGTATCTGCAGCAGGATCTGGAGGGTATTTATCAAATTTTATATCATTTTTTTGTTGACATGTTGATTTTTTTGTTTGGTCATATGATTTTCTGTTTTAACAGTATTTTACTCCAATTTAGTTTCGATATGTACATTTACTTTCTGATTTTTGGACATAAGGATGAAAGTATAGTTATATACCATTTGGTGAGCTATCCTGCCTTTCATCATATTTTCAATGCCCATCTTTTATGTAGTTTATTTTTTCTTATTATTACAATGTTGCATACTTTTTAGCATGGGAGTATGAGTATCATATTGTCTGTGTAGTGCTGGTTCCAATTATTTTGACAACCTGGGTTTTGCTTCTCTCACTGTGTGGAACATGAAGACGTGGAAACCCATGGTATGTGCTTCTTTGTGTAGAATATTTGTGTAAATTTTTTGGCAATGATTAATTTTGGATCTCATAAAGACAGTCCTTCCTCTTGGAGAAGATCCACCAGCTATTACTTCTCTATGCTTTAATCACAATGGAAAGATTTTAGCTGCTTCTGCTGTTGATGGAATGATCCACATGTTTGGTATCCTTTATTTAGTCATCTGGCTACTTTGCAGCGTTGATGTATTTTTGTGCTTTGTATATGAAATCAAATATTTTTGTATTCATTGCATCTAGAAAGTTATTATATTTATCCTTGATAGAGTTGCCAATACAGTAAAGTTCATTTGTCTGGTAAAAAAATGCTGCCAATATTTGTCCTTTTTTAAAAGGTGAGAGTTATACTTTATGTATTAACTGGGGTCCCATGGGTGCCACTTCATCCTTAATTAGCCAAAGACATGTCTGCTGGCCTACAAATTACTGGCTGGCCTGCACATGATTCTTCTATCAGTTCTATTCTTTTTGGACCGGATGAGACTAGCATTTTTAGCCTGGGCTCTGACAGGAAGGCAAGTACTATAATGTAACATTTTGCCATGTATGCAGCTTCTGACATGGATTTTACACTTCGTACTAATTGGTGCTTTGTTTTCAGATTTTTGAGTGGAGTTTGCAAAATCAAGGTCAAATTCTATGGTCAAGAGACTGCAGTAGGTATGTTTCTTTTTTGACACCTGATGCTTGGCTGCAGGTGTGAAATCCCACTGTGAAGTGCACTTGGTTGCTCTTTATAGCTTATGAAATCAAATATACAGTTTATCAGAGTTATCGTTAGTATTTATTATTTGAGGCAATTTCAAGTGTTGTTCTTGAAGGAATTTGTAAGAACTATTACCCATTACCTAAAGCTGACTTTATGGAGTAAATTTTCTAAATAGTATCAATGTAAAAACATTTGGCCTAGGTTAATAGTATGAAATTATCTATAGCTCAATCCAAATTTTGAGGGGTGTGTTGTGGCACTGCTGTAGTTTTGTTACTTCCTTTTTCTATTTTGGACATTTTAGTTCATTTATGCCATGCCATGTGAGGGATTTTCTTGTATCTCCATTGCTTCTGTCTTCGCATATGGATATGTTCAAAGAATTGATTTGCAGCATTTTATGTTTTTATTTAACAGGTTCTCTTACCCTCTGAAAGGTTCACAATATTGCAGACATGAGATGGCATTAGATGCAAGTGGGAGAAGACTCTTGGTAACGTCTAGTTCAGTTAGAGCCCCCATATACCAGGTTTATGTTTCCTGAATTCTTCTCATACTCTGATTAGAGATTCAGTTTCAAGGGACTACTATTTACTTGTGGCCTCATATTTCTGATTATCTTAGTTATCTAACATGTTAATGTCTCATCCTCTCATGTCAGGTTCAAGGTCATTTAAATGGTTGGAGAACACTTCCTCATGGTGCTCCTATTACTGCTGTGGATTGGCATCCTACCTCGCCCATTTTCCTGACTGGATCAGCTGATAACTCTGTCCGAGTGACATCTTTATCATAGCGTCACATGTTGTAAGTCGATTTTTTTCATCTTTCTCTGGACAACATTTAAGTTGGAATTATTGGATTCTTATGTTGTAATCTGTCTGTTATTTTATATTTTTTATTTAACGAATTAAAGATGATTTGTTGGCATTTGTATGCAATTTACTTTTGTGTATATTTATACTTTTGTTTTTTTTCTCCATCCTTTTTACTTTTTACCATGTGTATGTATTATATTTTAAATTTTAAGTATTAGAATCTTCAGTTTAATTTCATATCTTTTTATTTTATTTTATTTTATTTATTTAGTAAATTGAGCTTTATATTAGTGTGTTTACTATTTAGGGTTTTTATCTTTAACCTAATGCAAGAGGTATAAATACCTCCTAAACTATTATAGCCATCTTACAAAGATGTTAGAGGAATGAAAGCTCTTTTTAGTTTTGTGATAAAATCATGATGTGGACAAAAGAGGTTGGGTGAACCCTTCTCGCTTCTCTGACAAAGAAATTGAAAGCGGTTTGGTGACGTTATTGATGATGCTGGTTATAATTGCTTGAGCGATGGTGGTTGATTGTTGATTACATGGACTGATTCGGCTAGGGAAAGTGAAAAAGAAGAGAGCTAAAGAAAACTGAAAGAAGAGCAATTTGCAATACGTAATATGTATTGTTTGTTGTGTGTTGTGTATATTTAAGGTACTAGTATTTATATTGCAAGCTAAGTAAGGAAATTGCTAGTATTTATGGAGTTTGAATGAACTTGGTTTTATAGAATTGATTTTGGGTAAAAGTGAATTTGTGTCAACATGATTTTGTTTGGTAATTGTTCTGGCCCAGTTCAATAAGTATCGAAGGTCCACCAAGTAGACCCACGACCCGGCCGTACGATGAGACGCCCATCACGTGACACGATCTCCTGTGGGAGGATCTAGACAGTTAGTAGAAACTTCTAAGGGGTTGGGCTTAAGTGAGAGGGTCCACTTGATGAATGGGGATAAAAGATCCTCAGGTACGTCACCATAACCCCAATCTTACCGTCTTATTATACGGACGTTTACTTTGGCATCGGAGTGTCCTTGTAGGTGGCCCACCGACGACTACTGGCAACATACCTCACCTCAATTCTCGCGCTCGGGTTTCGATCCTCACCTCCACCAATCCAACGAACTATCGAACAATGGCGCCGTTTATGGGGACCTGACCCGAGTTGATGATGGAGGCTTTCCGCCAGTTGGACGAGCCAGAAGAAGGGATGGGGGGGGGACCTCACATCTGTTCAAAAGGGCCATGATAAAGGGGGAGAAGGGAAGCCGAACACCTAAGGTGGTGAACATGTGTTTATACACCTAAATCTAGTCCGGGACACGAGGAGCATCAAGATTAAGTTGGCAAACGCGTTTCCGGGGGCCTGGCACTAGGAGCTCGTAATTCGCCTCCTTGGTGCCACCGTGGCACCGCCACACAATGCTCCTGAATTGCAGAGCTATTGTAATTCCTCCACGGTTACCCTGGAGGATGTGCTTGTGACGTCGGTAGTGCACCACACGCAGCGATTTATAGGAGGTCGTTGCGCCATACCTATAGTGAGGGTACCATTTAAGTTAAATCGTGAGGTCGGAAGCAGCTTCTAAGCCAAAACTAAGTTATTCTACGATAAGCAATTGTTATTCTATACTACACCGTTCTAGCCTAAACCATGAAAAAGACACCTATGGCACCTCCTAAAAGCTATCTAGCAAGCACCAATTCGATCTAAAAAGCAACAACAAAAAGGAAACCAAGATGGCAATGGCGGAGAGTAAGCAAAATGGCACAGCTAAATGGTCACCTACCAACAATTGCGACGCAAAAAGGTACTGGAAGTTGGAAATCGCAGGACTCTCGTGACCGTAGCAAGAAATCAACAAGCAAGGAGGGAAATGGCAATTGCAGAAGGGAGGGAAAATGGGTGAGTATGGTAAGCAGTTATGAAAAAAAAAAAAAAGAGAAAAGGAAAATGATAATAGGAAACGAGAGTGGAAAACGTAACTGAAGAAGAAGCGCGAAAGGCTAGGGGTAGAATAAACCTTTCCACGTGCTTTCAAATCACATTTAAACACATTTAATGTCCCGGGCATGATAATCGAAGTGGCGTCCTCGAATAGGGGGTTAGGGGCAACCCCCACACGCGAGGAAAGCACTAGAGGCCTGAACTCTTGCTGAAAAGCCATGTTGGGCAAAAACCACCTCTCATGGGAACACGGGTAGTCGAATACGTTAGTCACGAGTCTCGCGACTTGATGCATTGGAGGCACTGTTCTGGCCTAACCCAATAAGTATTGGAGGTCCACCAAGCGGACCCATGATCCGGCTCAGCACGTGACACAACCTCCTGTGGGAGGATCTAGACAGCTCGCAGAAGTTTCTAAGGGGCTGGGCCCAAATGAGAGAGCCCACCCGATGAATGGGGATGAAGGAGAGGGACCTATTCCTCTCCTCAAATACATCACCATAACCCTAATCTAGCTGCCTTATCGTATGGACGTTTATTTTGGTATAAGAGTGTCCTTGCAGGTGGCCCCACCTGCTAACCCACCGACGACTACTGGCAACACACCTCACCTCAATTCTCGTGTTCGAGTTCTGATCCTCACTTCCACCGATCCAACAAACTACCGAATAGTAACTCTATACAAAATTGATTTCGATAGAATGAATATTGTTTGTATAATGTTAGTTAAAATTACTTTTAGATAGATAATTACTAAAAAAGACATGACATTAAATTATGTATTATCTTTTTAAACATGTTTAAATTTTTTGATATTTTTTCTAATATATTTTTATATTGTATTTTCTCTAATACTCTTTTTAGTATTCTATAATTTTTTACTATTATTATTTATAATTAATTTTTTGTTTAATTTGCTCTACTTAATAAAAACAACAATTCATATTATAAAAAATAACAACAATGGACATAATATACAAGGACAACAATTATAAAATTATACGCCAAACTCAATATTTCTTCATCCTTGTGCTATGGAATCTTAACAAAAAGGATATGGAAGTTTTCTGAAATTTATGGCGTCATTTGATTGGATTCATGTAGAAGTGATTAAATGACTAGATTTTATAAAAATTACAATAATATTACAAAGCCAAACAAAAAAAATCATAATTTTTTTTATAATCCTCTCATTACTCTTTTAATTAATATTATTTTGTATTACAATTTTTCATTACTTATAATTTTTTAAAAAGAGAATAAAGGATTGAATTAATAAAAAAGAAATAAAATTTTCTCAACTAATAGTCTAAGGAGCTAACCCAACGCATAAGTTAAAATTTTTAGATTGAAATGTTAAAAAAAATTGAATGTATTTACTATGGTTCAAACGCTAGACCAAAAACACCCATAAATTAATTTGTAGTCGTGATTAAATGAGAAAATTTTGTTAAAAAACACGTAATCTTTTTTTAATTTGCAGATTTTTTGTTGAATATAAAAGAAAAAATATCACACTTTTAGTTGTAAAACACATAAATTTTGATTGCATAACACAAATTATTTGAGTTGGGAAAGATGTTTTAATTGAATGACATAAAGAATAACATATGAGTTTTAGTTGAGAAACACATAAATTCAGTAACTTTAAAATAAATAACACATAGATTGCTTTGAATTGTGTGTATTTTTTAGTTGAATAATAAAAAAGCATCTTCAATATTAGTTTTAGTTTAATTTTATTTTGGATTTTACACAATGTTATATAAGTATTTGTTGGATCATATATTATAAAAATTGATTTGATATTTCAATTTAACATTACAATGTTTATCTTTATTACTAGTTTTAATTTTAATTTTATTTTGAGTCTTACAAGATGACATATAAACATTTGCGGGATCATATGTTATAAATAGTAATTTGAAATTAATTTTTTTTTTCTAATGTTTAGTCTTAATTTAGTTAAAATTTTATATTATTTTTAATTACTCTATCAACATAATAATATGAGAAGCAAAATTTTATTGGTTCTCTATCAAAGTGATACCGTTTTTTTAAGGTGAGACTAGTTTCATTTTTCGATCAATTTCAATGTAAGTTTTAATTTTAAATCAATTCATTTCTTGAAATATCAAAAGTAATATTCTAAAAGCACTCCATTGGAATTGTTCTAATTTTCAATTTCAAATCAGCCCAGTCTCTAGTTACTATAAAAATAAAAAGTGATATTCAAAAAATATTATATTAAAATTGTTTTAAAAATAAAAAATTTGCATGGTTCTTCTTTAAGCTTTGTTATTGATAAAAAATAGTTGTGTCTTTCTATATTTTTCTTAAAAAATAAGAATTTCATTAAAAAGTACAAATTTTAATTAAGAAATATAAAAAACTTATTTTAAAATGTGCAAATTTTTAAATAGAGTAAGAAGAAGAAGAAAACAGTAGAAGAAGGAGCCATAGGAATTAATTTTGTGTTTAATTTTTTAATTCTAAAGTGCTTATTTTAAAAGAAATGTGATAAAAAAAATTTATTATGAGAAAAATTATTTTTTTAATTTTTTTATAAATACTTAAATAGCTTTTTAGAAAGCTATAATTTGATCTTGAAAATTGTACCAAATATTAATATTATTAATTTTTTCATAAATCAAAACTAAAAAAAAAAAAAAAACTTTTGAAGTTTTCCAAACGAAAAAAAAGGAGAGGCGTTGGTGTGGGGCAAGCTACAATTTAGAATTTTATTGAGTAGTATATAATAATAATATTTATTTGCCCCCATTAAATTATTAAATTTGATCCCACAATAATTTTTTATTCAGCTTTCAACACTTGATAGCCAATTTGAAAACTTCATATTAGATGTCCATTATAATGACGAATTTTCAAATTTACATAAGATTAGTGTTCTTTCTTAGAAATCGACTCGAAAGAATATTATCTATTCATTTGTGTTTCTTCTTTTAAAATTAGCTTTAGTTTTTTCATAATAACTACACTAATTGAATGAACTTCTTCAACTATGAATATCATCAAGAGCTAATTTGTATGAAAGTTGAGTTTTAAATGATTGTTTAACGATATATAAAAAAAAGACATTTTAATTATATTGTCAAGATTTTAAAATATGAAATATAAAAAATTAAATTTTAAATTATATGTTATTATTTAAATTATTATTTTAATATTTTAATTTGTAATTAGATATTTTAAAACTTAATAATATTTTATAATAACAAAATATAATTATAAAATAAGTTAAATGATATATGTATTTATACATAAATTTATAATAGATAATTTAATAACTAATTTTTTATGTAAACGTAATATTTTTATTATAAAAATTATTATAATATTATATATATTTCGCCCCACTATCAAAATTTTCTAGATCCGTCACATATGTGTACTATAACATGTCTAAAATTAGCATGTGAGCAATGGGTAAATAATGGTAAAAACATTAAAGAAATATGATAACATTATATATTTTTCTAAACATTAATTTAGCAATATACACTTAGATATCCATTTTTCATCCTTAACTATATATGTAAATAAAATCGCTTTTGATAGAATTATAAAAGAGTAAAGTTTATTTCTTGTCTTTAATATTTTCAAAAAATTTTACAAATATTCGTAACGTTTTTTTTCTAATAATTTTCTTTCTATAAAGTTCAATTCTACTATCAATTTTAAGGTTTGACAATGAACAATTAATCAACCTTTTTTCTTGAAAATAGTATGCCTTAACCATTAAAATAAAGTTCAATTTTGATGACGTATAGAATTTTACGTAATCATTCAGTCAGATTTGACTGAATTATGTGTTTACATAAATTTTTAATTGGTAAATTTAAAAATTAATTATTTTTTATGATTTGATAATACATGATTAATTTTTGTATAGAATTATTTTATATTGATATGGTATAAAAATTAAATTTTTAAAAATATTTTAAAAGATGCTCGAAAGTATTAATTAAAAAAATTTACTCTCAAATTATATTATAAAAAAAAACTTAAAAATTATTAAAATTAATTATTTTTTATTATTAATCTAATTTTTTTAATTTAATAATTTAATAATATATTTTTAATTCACACTTTTAAATATTGATTACTAACTACTAACTAAAAATAATAAATTCTAGTGGTTGTCTAGTATTTTTCTATTATAAATATATCGTTTTCTTTACCAAATTATGAATATATTTATTATTTATTATTGACAAATCAATAAAGGTTAAACGGTGTCGTTTCTAATGCGCGCCCTCAAAAGCGCGGGAAAACTTTCCGCCTCTTCAATTAAGCTCAGGCACACTCAGATCCCCAAATAACCCACTCTGCAACCTCCAACCTAAAAATTCTGCAGAATCTTATTCTGATTCCAACAATACCCTAGTCCTGAGCAACATCAGCAAACACCATGGACATGGAAGGATTATCGCTAATCTGCGCCTCCCTAGGCACCGTCGAGGAGGATGACCAAGGCAACCGCATAGGCTACGTCAAGGGAGAATACTGCCTCGGTATTAATTTCACCCATTTCCCATTTTTGTTCTCTAAATTCAATTCGGTGAAGGTTTCTCGGTTCCTAATGGGTCAATTATCGGTACCGACTTTCCAGATAACCTGAAAGACTTGCTGAGGTTTCTGCGGCGCGACGACCCACAAACCCGTGAGGCGTTCAAGCAGGTGTGCAAATGGAACAAGGTTTCCAAGGATTTGATTCCGATCATTGAGTACTACCAGGAGGATCGAAATTTGCTTTTGAATGCAGGTTTAGCTTTGTTTTTACTTATTTGAATTTGAATGAATGATGCTGATTGTTGTGGGTTTGATTGATTTTTGGTTGTTGATGGCCTTTTCTATATATATTTATTTATTTATTTCAGTGAAGGTTTTGGTGTTCCTTACAATGCCAATAGAACCAGGTTCCACGGATATTCAGCAGCAGCTTGAGTATCTGTGGGGATTGAAGTCTGCACTGACGAGTAGTGATGTAGTTGCTGTGGTAGTGTCATTACTAGAAAGACCACTCGAGAATTTGGAACAGTAAGCTTTATATTGTAACTATTGTTGAAAATCATTAGAAGGGAAGGAATTGGGAACCTCTAGTTTGTGTTGGCATATCTCTTATTTATTTGTTCTGTTTTACAGTGATGCATTCACTGAGGATGATTGGAAATTGGTACAGCTACTGCTTACATTATTTAGAAATATCCTGGCTGTACAGGAAATCCCATTGCAACAGAGTTCAGCGGGATTTGCTACTGAGTTCTTATCAGTGAGAGATAAGTTTCTGGAACTGTTGTTCCGTGAAAATGTAATGGATATACTATTGGTTATATCTCAATATGTCGGTGGCTCCAGCATTTATCTCCAGCAGGATAACTTGCTTCTACTGGAAATTTTCCATTACATATTCTTCGGTCAGGATCCAGTGTTGATTGTTAAGACACATTTACATGGAGCAAAGGTTTTCCCTCTCAACTTAGCGCATCAAGTTACTAATTTACATTATTCTTTCTAGAATGTATTTCAACAATACAATGAACTAGTTTCTTTGGATACGTAATAATTTCATCTTGGTATCTGCTACCTCTCTAGCGGTTTTGTTTCTTATCTTTAAGTGTTATGTTTGGTCTTGTTTCTCAGGTGGAGGAAAACTCCCAAGCTTCTCTTAGCAGTCTCCAGTCCATTATGGAGGAGGAAAAGAAGAAAAAAAATATCTGTAGTCTCAACAATTTTAGTAGGCATTCTCAATTTAGTGGGACATTTTCAAGGCTTACCATGGTATTACATTTTGGCTCTTCTGTTTAGCTTTCATTATAGTAAACTTCAATGATACCAGTTTGCTCTTTTCGGTAGGATGGTTCTAAGGCAGTACTTAAAGGAAATCCTAATTCTTCTCTTAATGTAACGCTTAAATCAAAAAACATCACGCGAGCACATGCCAAAAAAATTGCATGGGACCATCCAAGGTTTCCTCCAACAAAGGATAAGATATTGGAGTTGCTTCAAGCATTTATTAATCAGTTCCTTTCTGGGGGATACAATGGTATAACTTTTACGATTTTCTTATTTTTATGTTTAGTTACAAGTATATTATTCTGTAGTTTTTCAATTGCAAACCAGAAAGTAAGAAAGTAATCGCATTGTAAGTTTAACCCGTGCCAGTTTTGATGCGGTCTATTCGTGAGGATATTGAAAAGGAGCATCCTGCAATTCAAAAAAGTGACGTTGTTGTTTTCTTTCAAGTGGCTGAATTTGTCACTTCATTTCAGTTTCACAAGTATTCAGCTTCTAAGGTGAGAATAGTTAGTTGAGATCTCATATCTCTTGGCACATTTTCTCCCTTCCTCTATTAATGCTAGAGATGTTAAATCCATATTTCATGATATTCATGGTTCTAACCAGGAATGACTTCTGATTCATCTGAACTTTGGAACTTGATGTAGATTCTCCACACATAAGTTCCTGACATTTTTACTCAAGTATGCAACTGTATTGATTTCATTTAGCTGAATATAGAAATAACTCTTTATTCACCTGATGAATGATAAATTTATAACAGAAGAATTTTGGCTGAATGATTGGAAACCAATAAAATACCATTACAATTATAAAGTAAACTGCAACATCATTTGTGCTTATGTGGTGTGAGCCTATGAAGATCACTTCTGCCTTGATTTATAATAGTACTACCTTTCCTTTGTGAAAGGATATGATCACAAACTTTGGGTTTAAATAATAGGCCCTTATTACTTTGATATCTATTTTGGGTTGGTTCTTTGAATTATTTTAATATGTTTTTCATACATGTTGTCTCTTCTTTAATAGAGTAAGGAGGGAGGGGATACATTTGAGACATTGGGCGACAAAGGTGTTTATTCCTCAGATTTCAACGGTCAAATATGTGGTCCAATTGCAGCATCCTTGAATGAGTCAATGTTTCAATTAGTGATCTCAAAGTGGCGCCAAGCCTATGAAGGTTTGAAGGAAACAAATGACTACAAGTTCCTATCTGCAGCTGGTTCACTTTTGAAAAACATGGTAATGTTCGCTGCAAAATTCTAATATTTTAAGCTATTTACTTTTGATTTCAAAGATGTATGTACCCTTACACAGTGATGTGGAAATTGAGAACTTTTGGCATTTCCTTCTTTTACATCTGTACTCTTATTTTAAATTATGATGCCTAGGTTATGATAAATATACCTCAGATTCTTCACTTTTGCAAACACTGTTGCGTGGAAATTACCATCTCATTTCAACTCCGTTTTCTTCACATTCCTCATTTCAGTCAAAATCTTGTCCTTTTCTCAAGTCCATAATCATTGTCTTACTCTTATACTAAGGATACATATTTAGGAAAACCCTGTCAATTGGGGAATAGTAGCAAGAACTTCACCTTTGCTCATAATCTCACTATAGGCTGCCTAATTATCATTTCTTGATTTTGCAGATTCGCATGCTTGATTTAGTACTTAAATTATTTCCAGAAGACTCCAAGGAGCCACAAACAGCTCGCATCCTTCTTTACAAGTTATTTTATGATCAGACTGAGGAAGGGATGACTCAGTTCCTCTTGAATTTGATAAAAACTTTTGACAACCACAAACAACCCAAAAGGTTTAACCTCTTAATCTAAAAAGGGAAAACTCACGTCTAACATACAAATGGGATTGCAATTTTTCATGTGTTAAATTCATACTTTGGCAGCATTCAGGTGTAGAATAATTATCTATCCGAAGTACTTTTCTTGATCCTTTACAATGTGTACTAGTTAATATTCTATATATCTATTTGTAGAAGTTGTGGGGTAATGCTCTATGCTGCTAGGCTGTAGTATGATTGCAATCAGAAGGGTGTTTATTTATAATCCAAACATTTTCTCCTTTTTTAGTCAACTCAACTAATTGATACTGTTCAATTTCAATCTGTTATGTGTACAACCAAAGGTATCCAACTATGGTCATGACTAATGATAATAGTGATTTTAATGCATATTTTGTATCTATGTTTGTGTATCATTTTTTGTTGTTGCAGTTCTTACTATCGTTGTTTCTTGTCAGTGATCTTGCAGATCTGGTGGAAATCATTCACAAGGTTGTAAAGCTAATGGATAATCTCCAATCTCGGGGAGCATTGAGGGTAAGCTGAGATTATTTATATATTTGTTTCGAACTGTTGAGTGTTGATTAAAATCTGACTTAAGTGTGTTTTCAAGCTAGCAACCAAAAATTTAGATCATTACAAACATTTAAAAATTGAAATGTGTACATAATTAATCAGGCCAAAATTTAACAATCATATAGATTACTCTAAAAGTGGGTACTTTAATTTACTGAATGAAAAGTGATATCCATAAAGTCAAATACCGTACAAGTCAAATTCTCCACTATCATTTGTGTTTTCATCTTGCTTATTATCTGATAATTTTGCAACTCTTAATCCTTTTCTTTATTTTGTACGTTACTAATTCAAGGTGTCTAAAAAATCAAAGAAAATAAGAAAGAAGAAACTTCCTGAAGTAATAGAATCCGCAGACAAACAAATTGAAGAGCATTCTAGCATTCAAAATGAGGATGGCATCTGTATTGGTAATGAATCAGCTGAAAGTCAGCCACTGCAAAAGGACAACCCATCAAATGCAAATCCCCCTGGTGAAGAAGGCATTGTTGTCCCTGATGATAGTGAACATGAAAATGTTGTTGAGGAGTTTGGGAACTTGGATAGTCTGGAGCCAACAGAAAACAAGAATCCCAAGCATGCTAATGAGGACGAGTTGGATGAAAACGTTGATTCTTCTGACGAAGAGCAATTAAATACAATTTGTGAAGTCGATTTCAAGGTCTCAACACTGGTCTCTACTTTTGCAAATCACAATATTATTCAGAAATTATGCTGGCTGCTGAAGTTTTATAAGAGCAATTCTCTTGCGACAAATCATTACATAATAAGCATGTTGCGAAGAATTAGCGATGACCTTGAACTCCATGCAACGTTCTACCAGGTTTAAGTCCAAAAGGCATTCCAGCTTCAATGATATTTAGTTGTTTATGAATGTGGATAACGTTTGTTAATATACTATTGCAGTTGTCGCTGCTCACAACTTTTTATGACATCCTGGTTGAACAAAAATCATGCCCCTGCAATGAATATGCAGATATAGTTGCTTTCCTGAATAGTTTGGTGAGAAAAATGCTAAAGAAAATGAAAAAGCAACCACTACTGTTTGTTGAAATCCTTTTTTGGAAGACCCGACGGGAATGCCACTACATCAATGCTGAATACTTACTGGATGAGCTTGGTCATTTGAGGAAAGAAAGTAGGAACTGGGGTAGTACTCAAGGAGATGGAGAAGTTGGTTCATCCGCTGCAAAAGTATGGACTCGTAGAAGTATAGCTGATGCACTTGGTGACGATGAAGCTGATGTTCTGATCACTCATGAGTTCGGATATCAAAAGTAGGATAAAATTCCCAAGCTCTGCTTTTGACAAGCTTTAGTTAGATTGAGATAACCAATTTTAGAATGTACCAATTATTATTGACTTAGATTTCACTGAAGATAAGTTTCTTTAATTTTCAATTTGTTTTATTTATTTCATAATCTGCTCCTTTTCTTCTTTTTTCTCCAGCAACGAAGAAATGCTTGACGATGTTATTGAAGGCTTTGTTTCTACCTTTGGCAGTAAGGATGGCAAGGATGATAATAGGTGCATTTACAACTCATCATCATAGTTGATCTGTGATTATGAGATTTCCTTGTTTCTAATACTTTGTTTATTGGGCCAAAACAGTGAGGGGAAAATGTTGGAAGATGAATCTCAAATAGCTCCAAGGAGAAAGAAAAAACTTATTCTTGATGGTGAATTGGAAGAACAAATCAAAGAGCTCTTTCAGAAGTAGGTTTAAACCTATCAAATTCTATTGTCTAAACTTTGAAGCATGCTTCAAATTACGCCTTGTCTATAGGCAATTTAGCCTTTTTCATATGGCACCACTGCCTCAAACATACTTCAAGGAGTTAGCATGATAAATTGTTTTCATAGCTTTCAAAAATTTGTTTCTCTTGCCTATAGTGTTGGTCTTCATTGCCATTGCTGACTTTAACTTGCTACTGATATTTTAGATTTAAAGATGATCCACAATGCAGTTGTCGTATTGCCGAAGCGCTAGATCAACATGGAAAAATCTCAGCGGCTCAAATTTTCAATAAGTTGAAAAAATTAGGACTAAAAGTTAGGCCTAAGAAAAAGATGCGCAATTCTGATGAACCCTCTTCAACTAGGCCTAATGTGTGAGTGTATTTTTTAACTCCTGCTTTGGATTTTTCCCTTGAAATTCAATTTAGCTGGATATGTAAAAATATTTTTCTCATCCATTCCTAGTTCAAGAAATATTTTTATTTTCAACTTTTTTCTTTTGAATTTTTTTTCAACTATATTTTACAGCCAGAAAAGAAAAAGAGTCCATGCTTTTAGTGAAGATCAAGAAGCTCAAATCAGAGTTTTATATGAACAGTGAGTGCACTTGGTTGCTTGTTGGAAGATTACATTTGAACTATACTATCTCTGTTTTTTATTTTGCTCATGGGATTTGGACTTTCTTATTGTTGCAGATTTAAAGATCACAGAAGATGTAGTTTCATGATAGCCAATTCACTGGATTTGGCTGGTAAATTCACACCTGCTCAAGTCTCTCGAAAACTTAAGCAGCTTGGCTTGTCTTTTCCTCAGAAGAAGAGCTCTGGAGGAGAAATGCTTGAAAATGGTGCAGATCTTGTGGATGGTTCAAAAGATAGAATGGAGGAATCTGATGATGAGAAATTGATATCATTGATCCCAAGGTAATGTGCTGATCTTCTTTCTGTACATCGTTGGTATAATAATGCTATATAGTTGCAATATTGTATTCACCAACTGTCATGCGGAACATCCAAGCATTCTGTATATACAGTTTTAGCACAAAATTTTCTCAAGGTTTGTGCGTAGTATTAAATATATGCTTAAGCTCAACTACAGCACTTTGTCAAATACAACTTTGTTGTGCTGCCCTGCTGAATGAGTCTCTTCTATCTTCAATTTCTAACTATTTATTTAATTCTAGGAAAAAAATGAAGAATGTCAAAGTATCAATTGAGCAACTACATGAACAGACTAGCAAGGATAGTTTGTCAAAAGATGATTCTGATGATGAAATGCTCAGCTCTGTTCGAAAGTAAATGTTTTTTTTTGCTTAACTTTTATTTGGATGGGGAGTTTACTGATCATTGATAAATGATAGAAGCTTACATGTTAGTATCAGATATCTAGTTTTAGCTGTTCATTCTTCTGGGACATGCCTCTATGTGCTCTGACTTGAAAATAGGATTGGCTTGTCTTGCATGTCTAAAGCTTATTCTGTTCTGAATTAATGACTTTTTGTTTAGGAAAAAAATGAAGATTGGCCAGGAATCAAATGTTGAGTTTCAAGAAAATACCAGTGAAGATACATTGTCAAGAGACGATCCTGATAATGAAATGCTCAGCAATTTTCTCAAGTATCTCTCTCTCTCTCTCCCCCCCCCCCCCCCAAAACAAAAAAAACATGGGAATAGGGAATTAAAGTAATCATGTGCTGCTGCCTATGTTCACTCTTTTCTTCATTGGGCCATAATAATATTGCTCAGAATGTACCTTTTCTTGTCAATGTTTATATGGATGATTGATGCATCTGATACATTTAGCTTTCTGGAGTTGCACCATGGTTGATTGGTGCACCTGCCATGTTTGAATCATCTTTAATTGATAGTTTACATATATTCCTTACTCTTATTTATCAATCTCAAACTGTAGCTTTGATGTAAATAGTAACTCTTAAAAAGTGGCAAAGCCTTTATGAACTTGTGTTCAATGGACACGATCGTTTTTTGGGTTGACATCCAAGGTAGGATTTCCTTCTAAGATCGAAAATGCATATTCAATGACTCTAATCACTTGTGATTTGATTTGGGTTTCATGAGTGAACAGAACCATGTATTTCAACTTGCATTTCGGATTTGTTTTTCCTTGTAATTTCTTCTTTTACATTTGTTAAATTTCTGATGTAGGAAAAATAGAAGATCCCTGCTTGCATCAAAGCACGATGACCTTGAATCTATCCAAATTGAGGAGACAATGGACAGCGATTCTTCTCATGGCGGCTGTAAAGATCTTTCGGAAAGGTATGTCATCTAACTATTTATTTAATTCTAGGAAAAAAATGAAGAATGTCAAAGTATCAATTGAGCAACTACATGAACAGACTAGCAAGGATAGTTTGTCAAAAGATGATTCTGATGATGAAATGCTCAGCTCTGTTCGAAAGTAAATGTTTTTTTTTGCTTAACTTTTATTTGGATGGGGAGTTTACTGATCATTGATAAATGATAGAAGCATACATGTTAGTATCAGATATCTAGTTTTAGCTGTTCATTCTTCTGGGACATGCCTCTATGTGCTCTGACTTGAAAATAGGATTGGTTTGTCTTGCATGTCTAAAGCTTATTCTGTTCTGAATTAATGACTTTTTGTTTAGGAAAAAAATGAAGATTGGCCAGGAATCAAATGTTGAGTTTCAAGAAAATACCAGTGAAGATACATTGTCAAGAGACGATCTTGATAATGAAATGCTCAGCAATTTTCTCAAGTATCTCTCTCTCTCTCTCTCTCTCTCTCTCTCTCTCTCTCTCTCTCTCTCTCCAAAAAAACATGGGAATAGGGAATTAAAGTAATCATGTGCTGCTGCCTATGTTCACTCTTTTCTTCATTGGGCCATAATAATATTGCTCAGAATTTACCTTTTCTTGTCAATGTTTATATGGATGATTGATGCATCTGATACATTTAGCTTTCTGGAGTTGCACCATGGTTGATTGGTGCACCTGCCATGTTTGAATCATCTTCTTTAATTGATAGTTTACATATATTCCTTACTCTTATTTATCAATCTCAAACTGTAGCTTTGATGTAAATAGTAACTCTTAAAAAGTGGCAAAGCCTTTCTGAACTTGTGTTCAATGGACACGATCGGTTTTTGGGTTGACATCCAAGGTAGGATTTCCTTCTAAGATCGAAAAATGCATATTCAATGACTCTAATCACTTGTGATTTGATTTGGGTTTCATGAGTGAACAGAACCATGTATTTCAACTTGCATTTCGGATTTGTTTTTCCTTGTAATTTCTTCTTTTACATTTGTTAAATTTCTGATGTAGGAAAAATAGAAGATCCCTGCTTGCATCAAAGCACGATGACCTTGAATCTATCCAAATTGAGGAGAGAACAATGGACAGCGATTCTTCTCATGGCGGCTGTAAAGATCTTTCGGAAAGGTATGTCATCTAAGTGCAATATTATTTGTTAATTTAGAAATTGCATACTGTTATCAGTTTTGATTATTTAGGCTGACCATGAGTTTGTTAGTAAAGGTTCATAGATATTTTGTCTACTTAGCATTTCTTGTTCGCTTTTACTGAAACAAAACTTATTTCCTATTCATCAGTTTGCCTGGCTGCTACAGTAGTATTAGTATTACTGGTTGTGTTTAATTGTAATGGGATAAGGTAGGTTGAGTTCGAATTGAAGATGAATAAGGTTGATGTGATATATTCATTCATTATATTCACAGATGACATAATTCTATATCGAGTTTAGCTAAGATGTACTAAGGGTACAAGTTAAGGTTATCAATTAGGAAAATTTATATTAAAAAAATAAAAAATTTAAATTTTCAATGCATTTATTATTTATTTATTAAAGTAAAAGTTTAAAAATTTATGCTAATAGTAGTCTTACTTGTGCCTTTAGAACACAAATTAGATAAATCCTAATCATTCTACATTATCTATAGCAAATGTAAAATTAACATTATGCATAGGCAGTTTGTGAGAAATTTTATAGGTTAAACTGATTTAGTGGTTGAATTGAATGGAATTGGCAGTGGAGAGCGGGTAGATTTAATGAACTCGGACAAAGTAGAATATCATCAAGTGGATCCTGAATTGGTGGATTCGGAGGATGAAGTTGTTGTTGGTGCACCTCCTGATAATACTGTATCCAGAAGGAAGCTGAGAATGGTGATTGATCATGAGGACGACGACTAAGGACAATCACTGCTTCTTGCAGGTTAATTAATGTATATAATATTATTATTAATGAAAGGCCATTTTATTGCTCATATGTATTTAGACATGCGTGATTAGCTCGAGCAGCGGAAAGCATCTTGAAGTTCTTAGGAAAGTAGTTTGTTTTATTTATGGTAAAGTACATTAGTACAGTAGAATATACGGTAGATCAGGCAATCTTTCTTAACTGAAATATGTATTGGGAAACTGAGACTTGCTGCATGCCATTATGTGCTTTGTTTTAGTTTACATTCAACCCAATCAATTTGACAATTTGTATTGTTGGCTCCCACGTTCACCCAGAAGCAATTTTAATTTTAAACATTAAAGCTTAGTTTTGTAAAATTTTTTAAAGAGGAGAAAAAAAACCATCTCATTTTATATTTGGTAAACTAAAAGTTTATGTGCTTATACTTGTAGTTTTTAAAAACTAGGAATATTTTTCAAAGTTGATTTGTGTTTATTAAAATTAAAAAGTCTAATATAACCTTATATAATAATAGAGATTAAGTATGATTTTAGTCTCTATGGTTTAGGCTGAATTTTCTTTTATTTCAACCTTTTTTTCATACAAAATCATTCCTAAGGTTCAACGTAATTTTAAAATTGTCCTTTCAAATAAATTAATTTTTAAAATCTACGGTTTATATTTTTTAAAAATATATTTACTTAAAAAAATTCACATAATAAATAAATAATTTTTTTTATATTATTACATCTAAACATAATTGTTAAATATTTTTATTTAAGATATTCAAATATAAAATTATTTTTATTTTTGAAAATACATTTTAGAAAAAGATTACCTAAAAAATTTTTTTTTGTAGAAATTTACCTAAACAAATTAAAAAATATACAGATTAAATAGATTAAAAAATAAATTTAAAATATTATAACAAAAATATAAATTAAATAAAAATTTTTTGTATATTGTTTGAAAATCTAAACTAGTATACTATAATAGGTTGCAGAAATTAGAATACTCTACTTTCTTTTAAATAATATTGTTAAATGCGATTGTTTATTATATAACATTTTTTGATCGCATATTTTTTTAAGTACATAATGATAAATCACACTTTTTTTTGGTGACTCATGATAAATCACACTTTAATAACACATTAAAGGAAAAAAGAGGAAAAAAAATTTTCCGAAAAAGAAAGTGATAATAAACGAAGTTGTTCAATTACCAAACCCAAAACGGCGTCGCAGTTTTGCAGGCAATGCATCCAACAACTTTGGGACAACATGGTAGCGCAATTCATTTGTTCGATACAAACGAAGTGTCTGCGTTGCGTGTGTCTCTCCCTCCTATACTTGTCTCAGAACCTCCGCCGAATACAACGGCGATTTCTACAAGCCTTCACATTTTCAGCACCCTTCCTTCTTATTCATTTCTCTATTCTTCACACAACCACCCCCCCCCCCTCCTCTTTATCCTTCTTCTCTTTTCCCCAACACACACACACAAAAGAAAAGCAAAAAAGTACTCTCTCTCTCTCTCTCTCTCTCTCTGCAGCACAATGTCTCAGGTAGTAGCCACTCGATCCATTAACATCACCCTCTCACGCCCCAGTTCCGGATCTGCACCTCACAGGCCGCAAACTTTCTTAAAGCCTCCAACTTTTGCTTCCAAAGTGTTCCAGCCACAAGGGAACATTGACGAGTCCTTCAAAGCTTCCTTCACAACCTGCCACGTCATCGACGCTAGGAAACCTACACCTACGGAAGTTGTGCCCGTCTCACCCGAGGATGACCAAAAGGTTCGTACTTTCTGCCGCTTTATGCAAATCCTTGTTTGTGTTGCTTGCTTGGTAAGAAAACTAAGAATGGGCAAGTGAGGGAATTGATGTTTTTGGAAGGATCCAGAGATGCTAGAAATGGAAGATAGTGTTGTTGGTTTTGGGGATTGCTAAAATTTGTAGTTGTAACCCTTTCTTTTTACGGTATTTGGTGACCATTAGATTGAGGAAGAGTTGCAGCACTTGCGTGGCTTACAACAGCTTGGTGACACTGCTGTCGGAATGTGGTCAAAGCCTACGTTTAGGAGAAAGACTAAGATTGTTTGCACCATTGGGCCTTCTACGGATACAAGGGAAATGATTTGGAAGCTGGCCGAGGCTGGGATGAATGTTGCGCGTTTGAATATGTCTCATGGTGACCATGCTTCTCATCAGAAAGTTATCGATTTGGTAAAGGACTATAATGCACAATCCAAGGATAATGTAATTGCAATAATGCTCGACACCAAGGTAAGGTATCTTCACTGTTAAGTGGTTCTAACAAGGCTAATTTTCTGATGCTTTGTTTATTCTCTTGTCATTTCCTGTATTGTTCTTTTGATGTTGTGTTAGCTGCTTATTCTGTTTTTTTTTTTTTTTTGGCAGGGTCCTGAGGTTAGGAGTGGGGACCTGCCACAACCAATTACATTAGAACCTGGGCAAGAGTTCACTTTCACTATCCGGAGGGGTGTCGGAACCACAGATTGTGTTAGCGTTAACTATGATGATTTTGTTAATGATGTAGCAGTTGGGGACATGCTTCTTGTTGATGGTATGGAATCAACTTGCAGTAAAATGTTAAAGTTAGCCAAAACTTTGTGTTACTCAACCATGAGAGCTATTGATTTCTTTTCTCGAGGGGATTTCTTTTACTACTTTATGTATTTATCTTGGTACTGCATTCGGGTAGTCTCCTGGTCTTACAAATATGTCACAACTCGTCTGTGGTTTTTTTTTTTTTAATGGTCGAGTGCATGGATAAATTTTTTGCTTTAATCAGTGGGTGCTGTTTTAAGGAAGAAACAACTGCTTTTAATGAGTGAATGCAATCCAGCATGTTTAAGGAGAGTCACAAGCTTCTGAGGTCCATAGATCATTAATTATAATTTGCTGTCATGTGTTTCAGTCAGCCTGCAAATAAACAAAATTTTGGAAGATGTCCTCCGAAAAAATATGGTATACTACAGGCAATAGTTGGCAAAATGCATTTAAAGATTTGGCATTCTTATTGTTGAGTGATAACTTCATTTGTGTAATGTATTTGGATCTCAAAAAGAGACAGTGAGTTTAAAATGATAAAGGCTATGGCAATACTAAGCCTTTGTTGTATGCTATAATTGCTAGTGCTGCCTTTGATGAACTTGTATTCTAACTCTTCATATATCATGTAGGTGGTATGATGTCATTGATGGTAAAGTCTAAGACCGAGGATTCTGTAAAATGTGAAGTAGTTGATGGAGGAGAGCTTAAATCGAGGAGACATTTGAATGTTAGAGGAAAAAGCGCAACATTGCCTTCAATCACTGGTTAGATTTTTACTATTCCTATTCTCTATAATTTGCACTTAGTATGATAGTGTCTATTCCTTTCTTCATGCCATTGTGCATGCAATGCATGCTTATGCTTCTACTTATGCTTATGCGTGTCTTCATGTGCCTGTGTGCTGATGTTGGCTGTATATTGTGTTTCTGGTCATTTTCCATGGATGTAAAAATGTAAAATTCATATTGACTTGCTGCAGAGAAGGACTGGGATGACATTAAATTTGGAGTGGACAACCAAGTTGACTTTTATGCCGTTTCCTTTGTTAAGGATGCACAAGTAGTTCATGAACTGAAGAACTATCTGAAAAGTAAATATCTAAAATACTTCTCAAATACAGAAATGATTAATCCTGTTAGTTACTTATTTTCTCTTTATAATTAGAAGTATGATTAATTCCACATTCAATGCTGTAGGCTGTGGTGCCGATATACATGTCATTGTAAAAATTGAAAGTGCAGACTCCGTTCCGAACTTGCATTCAATAATTACAGCATCTGATGGGGTGCTAATCTAATCCCTGCACTATTTCATGTTTGATGCCTAATTCTGGACTAATGAATTTATTTAATATTGTGAAATCAGTCATCCTGAATTTTTAATGTATATGCTTAGTATGGAATTAAATTTTTGGACTAATTCCGCATTAATTGTTGATTTTGACCTATCTGCTTTCACAATCCTGTTTAGGCTATGGTTGCAAGAGGAGATCTTGGGGCTGAGCTACCTATTGAGGAAGTTCCACTTTTGCAGGTAAAATCCTACTTAAAAGAACTGATATTCAATCTTTAACATAATATTGGGCAGTATCATCCTCCATACCAGACATGAAGATGTTCATGGTAACACTCAATATGCCTGCTAATGTAGGAGGAGATAATCAGAATATGCCGTAGCATGGGAAAGGCTGTGATTGTTGCAACAAATATGCTTGAAAGCATGATTGTTCACCCAACCCCAACCAGAGCAGAGGTATCTGATATTGCAATTGCTGTTCGAGAAGGTTCTGATGGAATAATGCTTTCTGGTGAAACTGCTCATGGAAAGTAAGTAAATAACTTTCCCTGCTCGAATTATTATCTGATGAAATAATAAATTTAAATCAAGAACATGCATTGAACGTTGTGACAATAGTGATTAAATTTATTGTAATGCAGGTTCCCACTAAAAGCTGTGAAAGTAATGCACACAGTAGCATTACGGACAGAAGCCACTATACCAGGTAGTCAGATGCCACCTAATATTGGTCAAGTATTCAAGGTTTGAACTTTAGACTTGATTCATTTTGTTGCTACTCTCTCTCTCTCTTACAATCAATGCTGAAATGTGCGGTTTATTTATATTGGCTTTATGCAGAACCACATGAGCGAGATGTTTGCATACCATGCAACCATGATGTCCAACACCCTTGGAACCTCAACTGTTGTCTTCACTAGATCAGGCTTCATGGCTATTCTTCTAAGCCACTATCGACCAACTGGCACCATATTTGCTTTTACAGACCAGTGAGTTATTTTTCTCCCGTTTATCTTATTGATGAGAAATATGATAGTTGTCTAAGGAAGAAAAAAGGAATAGATGCAGGCTGATCGTGAAAATAAAATTATTCAGTAGCCAGTGATGAATGCCTCTTCCGAAATGCACTGGGTCACATTGTACATATATTTTACCTTAACATTTGGGTTGAAGTTCTTGTTTTTTTCTGTTTCTTTCTCTTTTTTCTTCTGATTCATTTAATTGAAGCAACTTGCAAGCACTCAATTGAAAGTTATTTTGTATTTTTCTGCCTTAATCATAAACTAGGCAACTTTATTATGTACCTTATTTTGCTGCTCAGGAAGCGGATACAGCAGCGGCTGGCTTTGTATCAAGGAGTTTGTCCTATATACATGGAATTCTCTGATGATGCTGAAGAGACATTCAAAAGAGCCTTGGATTTGTTGCAGGTAACTAATACTTGAATGATATCTTCAGCAATTCAGATGTTATCTTATGTGTACTGTACTTCTGTTCACATTTTAAAAAATGGCTGGTTGTTAGGGTCCAAACTTGTTTCAACCAATGTAGTCACTTAAATACGAACATACTGCTATTAGTCTATAAGCAAATGCTTTATGTTGCACTCACCAATGGAAGCGTCAACTTTTGCCATTAAAAATTAACTATTTGACTGGCCCTTTAGAAAGTAACTTTTCCCCTACTGTTTTAAGTTTATTATCATACATGTATTTGTTTGTATATGCAGAGGCAAGGAATGGTGAAGGAAGGAGAAGAAGTAGCACTTGTACAAAGTGGAAGACAGCCCATATGGAGGTTCCAATCCACTCACAACATCCAGGTCAGAACAGTGTAAAAAAAAAATACAGAAAGGTGGAGATAGACTAGCAAGAAAATAACCTTTAAGCTTTCGAGGAGACACTGCTTCAGGATTTGTAGGAAACATTTACGGCTTAGAAAAGTATATTTCATTATTCCCTCTTTGGAAGGGATGATGTCAATCTGCTTTGATTTGTTTGGTTGTTACTTGGTTTGCTCTGTTAGGTCTTTTTGTTTTGTCGTTTACTTTCTCATTGTTAATGTTAGCACGTTATGTCTGAACTTTTTAATTGTTTTAAAATTTATCGTGGAAGGATCATGCTGTTATTGAAATTTTGATAAGAAAATGGAATGAGAAACGCTTCCAAGCTTGAAGCAATTACTTGATCGTTGAGCTATTAATAGCCCTTATAATATATCGTTAAGCTGGTCGAAAGGAATGTAAAGGTTCCTTCAACAGCGCTATTTTCAGCTATTTTTTGAGCCATAGAAAATTGTTAAATTGCCAACAATTCAAACAGACGCTTGTTCAGACTAATATTTTAATTTTTAAATACTTCTTAGTTGGATTGCTAACTGGAGGTATAATCATGATCTTGTTATGAAATCGGAATGCTATTTGGAAAACAAATTTTACCCCATGCCTTGTTATTTAACTGGATTTTGGTTTTGTTCTCTATGAATTAAAATGCTGCGGAAGTTCTCAAAAGTTGCCGACTTATTACACTAAGAAAGATATTTATACGAAGTTATCAATATTGTTGGAGGTAGACAATTCGTGATTCATGAAGGTTTTGAAAATCGATTCGAATTGACCGGTCGAACTGGTTGAATCGAAAAAAAGAACGGTTCGAACAGATGTTGAAATCAAAGATTGAAAAGCCGATGTTAGATTGTCAAACCGGTTGAAAATCGGTCAGTCGAATCGAATCGAGATCTGACCGATTTTTTTAATTTTGCAAAAACCCCACCATCGTTTTGGATGCTGGGATGCCCTAGCCAAAAGCCAATTACCCAACCCAGCAACCTTAACTCCACACAACAGCTAAACGCGAACCCATCCCTCCCATCACCCTCGAGCTCCTCCTTCCTCTCACCGTCATCGATCTCAATCCCTCACCTCTGTCCAGCTCCCGCCGCCGTCGCCGAAATGAGCTTCGAAGTCACCGTCGTTATTGTGCAGCTCTGTTCCACCATTGTGCAGCTACTGTTTCAGCTTTGAAAGCACCGTCGCGCAGCTTTGTTCCATCTTTGCCGGGCTCGCCTCCTGCCTCCGTCACGCAGCTCTGTTCCATCGTCGCCGGCACTATCTCTGTTCCACCTGTCATCCCTTTGGTTGTGCCCTTGTCCCCCTCTTGCTTAAGATCTACTCTGCTCTGTTCTAGGGCCTCTAGCTTCTAGGTATTTTTTTAATAATAATTGTTGAATAATTGTTGTTAGTTAATCTGTAAACTTGTTATGAGTTGAATAATTGTTGAATAAGTGTTAATTAATCTGTGAATCTTGCTGTTTTTACTGTAAATTACTCCATTGTTAATGATTCCGATAATTCATCTGCAGAAGGTGATGGGGTCTTCAGGCTTGAATCCTTTGAAACTAAGTGTTGCACGTGGGGTATGCCTGTTTTGTGTCTTCTTCGCTGCTGTGCTCCGTTGACCATTGTGCTGTGTTTTTCTGTTTAATTAAAATTTTTCTTTGAGAACTTAGCTTTGCCATGCTTGATAAATTGTGCCAATTATGCATTTCTTGAAATTGGTATGCCTCTGTAGATTCTAAATAGTGTGTTTCATGATTCTGATTTTGATAATTTGAGTAGTTTATGAAGCATAGTTCACTGTTATTGCAAATGATTTGGGACTGCTTTGAAGAATGTATGAAGTATATTACTTGCTGTGTTTGGAGTTGTGTATTAATTAAATTGGTTAATTTGTTATTTGAGCCATGTTACAGCTTGTTGTTAAATAAAGTTTAAAGTTTCAATATCCATTTATTAGTTGGTAATGTTAATATTATTAATAATATTAATAATACTACTAATCATAAAGTGGAGAGGGATTGTAGAATTTGTCATAGGTTTGGAGAGTGATATTCTGAGTCTGGTGTTTCAATTGAATTGGGTTGTGCTTGTAAAGATGATTTTGTTGCTGCTCACAAAGTATATGCTGAGACATGGTTTAAGATTAAGGGGAATTTGAGTATAAATTCCATCTTTACTTTATTCTGTTTAACTGCAAAATTTGGTTTTTGATATTTTTTAATGTTGAATTTGATTGATTCTATGGATATTTTAGACACCCTTTTGTTTATGATTCATGGAATTGAGAATTGGATTGTTTGATACTGCTCTATATGTATACTTGTTCTATGTCTCGGTACTGAGTTTGACAAATATTCTCAATTATTTACAGCTATGGTTCCTTCTTGAACGGGATTTTATTTTTTCCAAAAGAAATCATAGAGAATTTTATTTTTCCTTCGATGACCAGTTCAGTTTTCAGAACCTTGCTGATGCATAGTCTAGGCTCTGCGAATGTGAAGATTGAAGTGGACTCAGCAGTGGATGTCAAGCTATGCTTACAAGACTCGAATGAATTCCATACCCTTGCGGCGAGCGTAGCTGCTGCGCTCACTCATCATTGATGTTGCGTTCATCAACAACAGCTTCTTTGCGCTTCTTTCGGCACCAATCTCAATTTGGTACTCTTTCTCATCCCAAACCCTTCCTTTTTCCCATTACTCTCTCTTATACCACTAATATTGATGCCATCAAAGGCAGGCCCCTTCTCCTATATTCTATTAGGAATCTCCAAAACCTTGATTCTGCTTTGCATCTCTTTCACAAGATGGTTTCCGTAAACCCTTTGCCATCTGTGAAGGACTTTAATTTATTGTTTAGCTCTATTGTTAAGATGAAGCATTACACAGCTGCCATTTCGTTAATCAAACACTTTTTCTCCTTAGGACTCAAATCTAATATCTGTACACTCAATATTATTGTCAATTGTCTGTGCCGTTTGAATCACACTCCCTTTGCCTTCTCTGTGGTGGAGATGATGTTCAAAATCGGTTTGGAGCCCAATGTGGTCACATTTTTACCACCATTGTTAATGGTCTTTCCAGGATTTTCTAGGAATTTCTAAAGATTTCTAGGTTTTTCTAGGGTTTTTTTTTGCGTTTTCTACGCTTTTTTAGAGTTTAAAAAGTTTTTTAGGATTTTCGAGGGTTGTTCTAGGGTTTTCTAGGGTTTTTCTGAGTTTTCTAGGAATTTCTAAGGTTTTCTTGGATTTTCTTACGATTTTATAGGATTTTCGAGTGGTTTTTATGGTTTTCTAAGATTTTCTTAGGTTTTTCAAAGATTTTCTAGGATTTTCTAGGGTTTTCTAATGATTTCTTGGGATTTCTAGGGTTTTTCTTAGGTTTTCTAGGGTTTTCCTAGGGTTTTCTAGGGGTTTTCCAAAGTTTTCTAGGATTTTCTAAGGTTTTCAAGGTTTTTCTAGGGTTTTCTTTGCGTTTTCTACAGTTTTTTAGAGTTTTAAAGGTTTTTTAAGATTTTCAAGGGTTTTTTTAGATTTTTCTAGGGTTGTTCTAAAGTTTTCTAGGTTTTTTAGAGGTTTTTCTATATTTTTCTAGAGTTTTTAGCTTTTTCTTAGGGTTTTCTAGGGTTTTTTATGGTTTTCTAGGGATTTCTAGGGTTTTCTAGGTTTTTCTTAGGATTTTTTAGGGTTTTCGAGGGGTTTTTATAGTTTTCTAGGATTTTTCTAGGGTTTTCTTAGGGTTTTCTAGGGTTTTTCTACGACTTTCTAGGGTTTTCTAGAGTTTGTAAGGTTTTTTAGGATTTTCGACGGTTTTCTTAGGGTTTTCTAGCGTTTTCTAAGGTTGTTCTAGGGTTTTCTAGGATTTTCTAAGGGTTTTCCAATGTTTTCTAGGGTTTTCTAAGGTTTTCAAGGTTTTTCTAGGGTTTTCTTTGCGTTTTCTACGATTTTTTAGAGTTTTAAAGGTTTTTTTAGGATTTTCGAGGGTTTTCTTATAGTTTTCTAGGGTTGTTCTAAAATTTTCTAGGGTTTTTAGAGGTTTTTCTATATTTTCTAGGGTTTTTAGCTTTTTCTTAGGGTTTTCTAGGATTTTAGGATTTTCTAGGATTTTCTAGGTTTTTCTTAGGTTTTTTTAGGGTTTTCGAGGAGTTTTTATAGTTTTCTAGGGTTTGTTAGGGTTTTCTAGGATTTTCTAGGGATTTTTAGGGTTTTCTATGGTTTTCTTAGGATTTTCTATGGTTTTTTAGGGTTTTCGAGGGTTGTTTGCGATGTTCGAGTGTTTTTCTATGATTTTCTTGGGTTTTCTTAGGTTTTTCTAAAGTTTTCTAAGATTTTCTATGATTTTCTAGTGATTTCTTGGGATTTCAAGGGTTTTTCTAGGGTTTTCTAGGATTTTTAAGGTTTTCTAGGATTTTTGAGGGGTTTTTTAGGGTTTTCTAGGATTTTCTTAGGGTTTTCGAGGGGTTTTTATGGTTTTCTAGGGGTTTTAGGGTTTTCTAGGGTTTGTTAGGATTTTATATGGTTTTCTTATAATTTTCTATGGTTTTCTAGGGCTTTCGAGGATTTTTTAGGGTTTTCTAGGGTATTTGAGAATTTTTCTAGGATTTTCTAGGTTTTTCTAGGATTTTCTAGGGTCTTATAGGGGTTTCTAGGGATTTCCTGTGATTTCTAGGGTTTTCAAGAGGTTTTCTAGTGTTTTCTAGGATTTTCGAGGGTTTGTCTAGGGTTTTCTAGGATTTTATAGTTTTTTTAGGATTTTCTAGGGTTTTCTTAGGATTTTCTAGGGTTTTCCTAGGGTTTTCTAGGATTTCTCTACGATTTCTAGGGTTTTCTAGGGTTTTTAAGGTTTTTTAGGATTTTCGACGGTTTTTTAGGGTTTTCTAAGGTTGTTGTAGAGTTTTTCTGGGGTTTCTAGAGTTTTTCTAGGGTTTTCTACGGTTTTCTAGGGTTTTCTTAGGGTTTTCTGGGGGTTTTCCTAGGGGTTTCTAGGATTTTTTTAGGATTTTCGAGGGTTTTTTAGGATTTTCTAGGTTTTCAAGGGTTTTCCTAGGATTTTCTAGGTTTTTCTAGGACTTTCTAGAGTTTTCTTAGGTTTTTCTAGGATTTTCTAGGGTTTTCTAGTGATTTCTTGGGATTTCTAGAATTTTTTAGGGTTTTCTAGGATTTTGTAGCGTTTTCTAGGGATTTGTAGGGGTTTTCTAGTGTTTTCTAAGGGCTTTCCAGGGTTTTCTAAGATTTTCTAGGATTCTCTAAGGTTTTCTAGGATTTTTCTTGGTTTTGTTAGGAATTTCTAGGGTTTTTCTAAAGTTTTTCTGGGTTTTCTAGTATTTTCGAGGGTTTTTCTAGTGTTTTTTAGGATTTTATGGGTTTTTCTAGGATTTTCTAGGAATTTCTAGGATTTTCTATAGTTTTCTTACGATTTCCTATGGTTTTCTAGGGTTTTCAAGGGTTTTTTAGTATTTTCTAGGGTTTTCTAGTGATTTTTTAGAATTTCTGGGGTTTTTTAGGTTTTTCTGGGGATTTCTAGGGTTTTCGAGGGGTTTTTATGGTTTTCTAGGGTTTCTTTAGAGTTTTCTAGGGTTTGTTAGGGTTTTTCTAGGGTTTTCTAGGATTTTCTAGGGATTTCTAAGGTTCTCTTAGGATTTTTTATGGTTTTCTAGGGTTTTCGAGGGTTTTTTAGGATTTCCTAGGGTTTTTGAGGGTTTTTCTAGGATTTTCTAGGTTTTTCTTAGGTTTTTCTAGGGTCTAGGATTTTCTAAGATTTTTTAATGTTTTCTTGGGATTTCTAGGGCTTTTCTTGGGTTTTCAAGAGTTTTCCTAGGATTTTCTAGGATTTTTTAGTGATTTCTAAGGGTTTTAAGGTGTTTTCTAGGGTTTTCTAGGGGTTTTCCAGGGTTTTCTAGGAATTTCTAAGGATTTCTAGGTTTTTCTAGTATTTTCTTTGCGTTTTCTACGCTTTTTTAGAGTTTAGAAGGTTTTTTAGAATTTTTGAGGGTTTTCTTAGGGTTTTCTAGGGTTGTTCTAGGTTTTTCTAGGATTTTTCTGGGTTTCCTAGGGATTTCTAAGGTTTTCTAGGATTTTTTACGATTTTCTAGGGTTATCGAGTGGTTTTTATGGTTTTATAGGTTTTTTAGAGATTTTTAGGGGTTTCTAGGATTTTCTAGAATTTTCTAATGATTTCTTGGGATTTCTAGGGTTTTTCTTTGGTTTTCTAGGATTTTCCTAGGATTTTCTAGGATTTTCTAGGGTTTTCTTTGTATTTTCTACACTTTTTTAGAGTTTAAAAGGTTGTTTAGAATTTTCGAGGGTTTTCTTAGGGGTTTCTAGGGTTTTTTAGAGTTGTTCTAGGGTTGTTCTAGGATTTTTCTGGGTTTTCTAGGAATTTCTAAGGTTTTCCAGGATTTTCTTATGGTTTTCTGGGATTTTCGAGTCGTTTTTTTGGTTTTCTAAGGTTTTTCTAGAGTTTTCTAGGGTTTCTAGGGTTTTCTAGGATTTTCTATGGTTTTCTTAGAATTCTCTATGATTTTCTAGGGTTTTCGAGGGTTTTTTAGGGCTTTTGATGGTTTCTCTAGGATTTTCTAGGTTTTTCTTTGGTTTTTCTAGGATTTTCTAGGGTTTCTAGTGATTTTTGGGATTTCTAGGGTTTTCTAGGGTTTTCTAGTGTTTTTCTAGGGTTTTTTAGGATTCTCTAGGGTTTTCGAGGGCTTTTCTAGGATTTTCTAGAAATTTATTGGTTTTTCTAGAATTTTCTAGGGTTTTCTTAGGGTTTTCTAGGGTTTTCTTTGGGTTTTCCTAGGGTTTTCTAGGGTTTTTCTAGGATTTTCTAAGATTTTCTTGGGTTTCCTAGGATTTTCTAGGGATTTCTAGGATTTTCTATGGTTTTCTAAGGTTTTCGAGGGTTTTTTAGGGTTTTCTAGGATTTTTGAGGGTTTTTCTAGGATTTTCTAAGTTTTTCTATGGTTTTTTAGGGTTTTCTTGAATTTTCGAGGGTTTTTCTAGGGTTTTCTAGGATCTTATAGGATTTTCTAGGGATTTCTAGGGTTTTCTATGGTTTTGTTAGGATTTTCTATGTTTTCTAGTGTTTTCGAGAGTTTTTAGGGTTTTTGAGGGTTTTTCTAAGATTTTCTAGCGTTTTCTTAGGTTTTTCTCTGGTTTTCTAGGATTTCTAGGGTTTTCTAGTGATTTCTTGAGATTTCTAGGGTTTTCCTGGATTTTCTAGGGTTTTTATAGGGTTTTCTAGGATTTTCTTGGATTTTCTAGGGATTTCTAGGGGTTTTCTAGGGGTTTTCAAGGATTTTCTAAGGTTTTCTAGATTTTTCTAGGATTTTCTTCGCATTTTCTACGCTTTTTTAGAGTTTAAAAGGTTGTTTAGGATTTTCGAGTGTTTTCTTAGGGTTTTCTAGGGTTGTTCTAGGGTTTTCTAGGATTTTTCTGGGTTTTCTAGGGATTTCTAAGGTTTTCCACGATTTTCTTATGGTTTTCTAGGATTTTCGAGTGGTTTTTTTGGTTTTCTAGGGTTTTTCTAGGGTTTTTTGGGGTTTCCAGGGTTTTCTAGGGATTTCTAGGGTTTTCTATGATTTTCTTATAATTTTCTATGATTTTCTAAGGTTTTCGAGGGTTTTCTAGGGTTTTTTAGGATTTTCTAGGATTTTCGAGGGTTTTTCTAGGGTTTTCTAGGATTTTTTATATTTTTCTAGGATTTTCTTGGGTTTTCTTAGGGTTTTCTAGGATTTTCTTGGATTTTCCTAGGGTTTTCGAGGGATTTTCTTGGATTTTCTAGGGTTTTCTTGGGTTTCCTAGGGTTTTCTAGGATTTTCTATGGTTTTCTTAGAATTTTCTATGGTTTTCTAAGGTTTTCGAAAGTTTTTTAGAGTTTTCTAGGATTTTCGAGGGTTTTTCTAGGATTTTCTAGGTTTTTCTAAGGTTTTTTACGATTTTCTTGAATTTTTGAGGATTTTTCTAGGGTTTTCTAGGATTTTATAGGATTTTCTATGATTTTCGAGGGTTTTCTGGGGATTTCTATGGTTTTCAATGGTTTTGTTAGGATTTTCTATAGTTTTCTAGGATTTTTTAGGGTTTTTAGGATTTTCGAGATTTTTTTAGTATTTTCTAGGTTTTTCTAGGATTTTCTAGCGTTTTCTTAGGTTTTTCTAGGATTTTCTAGGGTTTCTAGGGTTTTCTAGTGATTTCTTATGATTTCTAGGGTTTTTCTTGGGTTTTCTAATGTTTTTCTAGGGTTTTCCAGGATTTCCTAGGGATTTCTAGGGGTTTTCTAGGATTTTTCTAGGATTTTCTAGGGGTTTCAAGGATTTTCTTGGATTTGCTAAGGTTTTCTAGGTTTTTCTAGGGTTTTCTTTGCGTTTTCTACTGTTTTTTAGAGTTTTTAAGGTTTTTTAGGATTTTCGAGGGTTTTCTTAGGGTTTTCTAATGTTGTTCTAGGGTTTTCTAGGATTTTTCTAGGATTTTCTATATTTTTCTAAGGTTTTTTAGCTTTTTCTTAGGATTTTCTAGGGATTTCTATGGATTTCTAGGGTTTTCTTAGAATTTTCTTATGGTTTTCTAGGGGTTTCGAAAAATAGAATTGAAAATAAAAACATGAAACATTTTCTCGTACCAAACACTACCTAAATTTTATAATGCGATTTTGTTGTTCGAAACTTCGAATTGTCTATTGTTTTTCGGGACTCTTTTTCTTTTGTAATAGATTTCTATTATATGTTTTGCGTTCTTTAGAGGTGGCAAAACGGGTCGAGCCCGTCGGGCCGATCCGCTAAACCTGTTAAAAAAGGTGGGTCGGGCTAGGATTTGGAGCCCCCAAATTAAAGAAACCCGCCAAACCCACACCGCCAAATTGGCAGGTTTTGGCGGAGCGGGGCGGGCCGGTCCGTCGGGCCGAAGATTTTTATTTTTTTTATTAAATAAAAGAGTGATTACTGTTATAAAATTAATAGTTATAGAATTTTAAACACTTTTTTTTCATTTTTTGTTTTTACTCTTCTTTTAGCTATTAACTTTATTTATTTTATTTTACAATTTCGTATATATGCTCAAATTATGTGACTTATCTTTTAAAATAAAGATGATTCTATTGACAAATATTATTTTGAACAATTTTGTTGAAGTTAAAAATTAAAAAAAAATAGTAAAAAATTATATTATAATTTGACTATTTTTTATTTGTATTTGGTTTTTTAATTTTATTTTTGGTTAATTTTAATGAATTTTATTTAAAAAAAAAAAGAAGCGGGCTAGCCCACCAATCCGCCAATCCGCCATAAAGCGGGGCGGGCTAGCATTTTGAACCCATTTTAGTTGGCGGGGCGGGACGGTCCACTCCGTTTATGGGGCGGGCCTAAGTGGGGCGGGGCGGGTTGGGGCGGGCCGGCCCACTTTGTCACCCCTAGTTATTGGGGTGTATCGTATTGATATGGAGTTAAATTTTTTTTAAACAATAATATATAAATTGAAGGGTAGGTATTGTGAGGGAGAGAAAACTTAGCCTCTGATTTGTGCTCAAACTTGATTGATGAAGAAAACATACTCTAGGTATTTTGTGTGCATATTTTTTTTGTCAAGTGTGTAGCAAATTGCAGGATAATTTTTATAGTTAAAAATAAAAAAAAATTAAAAATCCAAATCGATGGGTTAAAATTGAAAATTAAAAAAAAAACAGAGTTTTTAATTTGTGTCATATTAAATCAGACCTTTCGATTTATTAACAGCCATCTTCTACACCCTTAAATAATACACAAAACCCAAATAATGATGGATAATACATCAATTTTTTCAATATCAAAATTAAAAAGTATTTTTTCGGAGCGTATTTATTGTAGTTTTTTATTTTTTATTTGATTAATTTGAGTACAAAATATGTTTGATTTGTGTTTTATTTTTATTTTTAATGTTTTTAATTTTTAAAGTTTTACAAAAATAAATATAAAACCAAAAGTAATATTTTATTGTTTTTAACATTTTTTGTTAATAAAATCCTAAAAAAAAAATCTGAAAATGAAACAAAAGAAGCTGAAAGCAAGAACTGAGAGAAGTAAAAAGGGTTCCATTACCGTTGGCATTTCATTTCTCTCCGCAAAAACGGCATGACGCATTCTTTAACATCGTCGTTTCATTCCTTCTTCTTCTTCCCTCCTTCTTCATCATCCGTACAACTCAACACACCAAAGCTTCAACTTCTGTTACCAATGTCATCAAATTCTCAACCGCTTCCCCTCAAATTATCTCTCACACAAATAGAACAAGAACCACCACCAACAACAACAATCGCCACAAGATTCGAGCTTCGTCCTCAACCGATGATCCTTCACCATCTTCATCAAGTGCGACGAATTTCATTTTTTTTCAGTTCCGCTGCTCTAACTGTTACTTTGGCGGTGGCTAATCGTGTGCTGTATAAGCTTGCTCTTGTTCCCATGAAAGATTACCCCTTTTTCCTTGCTCAGTTCACCACATTTGGGTAAACGCTATCATTTCTCGCTTTCAATTTAGTGTCGCTCCTCTGTTGCTTTTTTTGCATTTTCATTTGCTACTTTTCACTGCCAAAATTCTGTTTTCGTTATTAATTTTACTTTTGGGGTTTATGTTGTGTCTCTTTAGAGTTATATATATAATGTTGCTTGATCATTCAAAAGCCAAGTAATAAAATATAAGGGCAAAAAAAGGTTATAAGGATTTGAGAACTGGAGTGGGACCGTGCTAAAAATTTGATGATAAAGTGGGTGTCCAGTGTCCACACATATTATAATGGTTTGGTCATTTTGGGTTAAACAATGTTTGTGTCTAATAGATGATTGGTATAGAAATAATATTTTTCCCTCATCCAATCATTATTCACATGAAACAGAAGTGTTATTAGTTGAGAGTGGAGTAACAGTGTTTTCTTATAATGTATAAAAAAGGACATAGCATTACATTTATGTCAAAAATTCATGCATATAAAACAAGTCTCAATTGATTGGTAGTATATCAGAATTAATTTCTTCAGAATAACTCTGGTTTGTTGTATCTGTGTCATGTATGCAGGTATGTGGTTGTGTATTTTAGCATATTGTATATCAGAGATAGGGCAGGTATTGTAAGTGATGAGATGCTAGCCATTCCAAAACTTCGCTTTCTGGCCATTGGGTTTCTTGAAGCTTTGGGTGTGGCCACTGGAATGTTTGCTGCAGGTACTTATCTTTGATGGTTGGTAGGATCAATTCACTACACTACACTACCCTCCTCCTTTCTTTTTATTATTTTTATTGCTACCACCTTTTTAATTTTGATTTATGCCCATTCACCTATTATAAAGTTCCTTATATATCGTCACTACACAACAAACTAGCTACTATGGAGATTGGAGAGTGAGTAAGAAAAAGTATCCAAAATAAAAAAGGATGACAAAGGATAAGACATTACTTATGCATCTATGATCTATCCCAACACAACATAATTCATAACTTTTTTTTTATAAATAAAAGGAGAACTCAAATATATATTAAGGAAATTATTAATTAAATTTAATTTTTATATATCGATAGTATAAAATATTTTACATAATTATTTAATTATATTTTTTAAAATAATCATTTATAAGATCAATATAAAAAATATTTATTTTTATTAACGTGATATTATATAATTAAATGTACGTATAAAATTATTTTATAATAATTCTGATTCTTCTTTTTATTTATTTTTTTTCAGGTTTAATTTTACAGTTTAGGATTTAGGGTTTGGGGTTTGGGGTTTGGGGTTAGGGGTTTAGGGGTTTGGGGCTTTAGGTGTTTGGGGGTTTGGGGGTTTGGGTTTTGGGGTCTAGGGTCCGGGTCTAGGATTTAGGGTCTAGGGTCTAGGGCTTGGGGCTTGGGGCTTGGCGCTTGGGGCTTGGGGCTTGGGGCTTGGGGCTTGGGGGCTTCGGGGGCTTCGGGGGCTTCGGGGTTAGGGGGTTAGGGGGTTCGGGGTTCGGGGGTCGGGGGTCGGGGGTTCGGGGGTTCGGGGGTGTAGGGTCTAGGGTGTAGGGTCTAGGGTCTAGGGTCTAGGGGTTTTAGGGGTTTAGGGGTTTAGGGGTTTAGGGGTTTTAGGGGGTTTAGGGTGTGAGGGGCTCAGGGGCTCAGGGGTTCAGGGGTTCAGGGCTTCAGGGCTTCAGGGCTTCAGGGCTTCAAGGATTCAGGGGTCGGGTTCGGGGTCGGGGTTCCGGGTTTAGGGTTTAGGATTTAGGGTTTAGGGTTTAGGGTTGAGGGTTGAGAGTTGAGGGTTGAGGGTTGAGGATCTAGGGTCTAGGGTCAGGGGTCAGGGGTTTTGGGGGTTTTGGGGTTTTTGGGGTTTAGGGGTTTAGGGGTTTAGGGTCTAGGGGTTCGGGGGTTCGGGGTTCGGGGGTTCTTGGGGTTGGGGGTTTGGGGTTTGGGGGTTTGGGGGGTTTGGGGGGTTTTAGGGGATTTTAGGGTTTAGGGTTTAGGATTTTGGGTTTTGGGGTTTTCTAGTGTTTTGGAGGATTTTTCTAGGATTTTCTAGCGTTTTCTTAGGTTTTTCTAGGTTTTTCTATGGTTTTCTAAGGATTTACTATGGATTTTTAGGGATTTCAAGGGATTTCTATAGTTTTTTTAAGATTTTCTATGGTTTTCTAGGGTTTTCTATGGTTTTCTTTAGATTTTCTAGGAATTTTTAGGGATTTCTAGGGATTTCTACGATTTTCTAAAGATTTTTAAATATTTTCTAGGGTTTTCGATGGTTTTTTATGGTTTTCTAGGGTTTTTGAGGGTTTTTCTAGGATTTTCTTGGTTTTTCTAGGGTTTTTGAGTGTTTTCTAAGATTTTCTGAATTTTTCTAGGGTTTTTTAGGGTTTTCTAAGATTTTCAAGGGTTTTTCTGGGGTTTCTTAGGATTTTACAGGATTTTCTAGGGATTTCTAGGATTTTCTATTATTTTCTTAGGATTTTCTACTGTTTTCTAGGATTTTCGAGGATTTTTTGGGGTTTTCTAGTGTTTTGGAGGATTTTTCTAGGATTTTCTAGCGTTTTCTTAGGTTTTTCTAGGTTTTTCTAGGGTTTTCTATGGTTTTCTTAAGATTTTCTATGGATTTTTTGGGATTTCTAGGATTTTCTATAGTTTTCTTAAGATTTCCTATGGTTTTCTAGGGTTTTTTATAGTTTTCTTAGGATTTTCTAGGAATTTTTAGGGATTTCTAGGGTTTTTTATGATTTTTTAAAGATTTCCTATAGTTTTCTAGGATTCTCAATGGTTTTCTTAGGATTTTCTATGAATTTTTAGGGATTTCTAGGATTTTCTATTGTTTTTCTAAGATTTCCTATGGTTTTCTAGGGTTTTCTATGGTTTTCTTAGGATTTTCTAGGGATTTTTAGGGATTTTTGGAATTTTCTATGGTTTTCTAAATATTTTCTTTGGTTTTCTAGGGTTTTCGAGGGTTTTTCTAGGATTTTCTAGGTTTTTCTAGGATTTTTAGGGTTTTCTAAGATTTTCAAGGGTTTTTCTAGGGTTTTCTAGGATTTTATCAGGTTTTCTGGGGTTTTCTAGGGATTTCTAGGGTTTTCTAGGGTTTTCTTAGAATTTTCTATGGCTTTCTAGGATTTTCGAGGATTTTTTACGGTTTTCTAGGGTTCTCGAGGATTTTTCTAGGATTTTCTAGAGATTTCTTAGGTTTTTCTAGGATTTTCTAGGGTTTTCTATGGTTTTCTTAGGATTTTCTTTGGATTTTTAGGGATTTTTAGGGTTTTTTATGTTTTTCTTAAGATTTCCTATGATTTTCTAGGGTTTTTTATGGTTTTCTTAGGATTTTCTAGAGATTTTTCGGGATTTCTAGGGTTTTTTATGGTTTTTTTAAGATTTTCTATGGTTTTCTAGGGTTTTCTATGGTTTTCTTATGATTTACTATGGATTTTTAGGAATTTCTAGGGTTTTCTATAATTTTTTTAAGATTTCCTATGATTTTCTAGGATTTTCTATGGTTTTCTTAGGATTCTCTAGGGATTTTTTGGGATTCTAGGGTTTTCTATGGTTTTCTAAATATTTTCTAGGGTTTTCGAGAGTTTTTTATGGTTTTCTAGGGTTTTCGAGGGTTTTTCTAGGATTTTCTAGGATTTTTTTAGAGTTTTCTAGGATTTTCTAAGTTTTTCTAGGGTTTTTTAGGATTTTCTAAGATTTTCAAGGGTTTTTCTAAGGTTTCCAAGAATTTTAAAGGGTTTTCTAGGGTTTTTCTAGGGTTTTATAGAGTTTTCTATGGATTTTTAGGGATTTCTAGGGTTTTTTACGATTTTCTTAAGATTTTCTATGATTTTCTAGGGTTTTCTTAGGATTTTCTAGGGATTTCTAGAGTTTTCTATCTTTTTTTAAGATTACCTATGATTTTCTAGGGTTTTGTATGGTTCTCTTAGGATTTACTATGGATATTTAGTGATTTCTAGGGATTTCTATAGTTTTCTTAAGATTTTCTATGGTTTTCTAGGGTTTGCTAGATTTTTCTAGGATTTTTTAGGGTTTTCTAAGATTTTCAAGGGTTTTTCTGGGGTTTCTTAGGATTTTATAGGATTTTGTAGGGTTTTCTAGGGATTTCTAGGATTTTCTATGGTTTTCTTAGGATTTTCTATGATTTTCTAGGATTTTCGAGGATTTTTTGGGGTTTTCTAGGGTTTTCGAGAATTTTTCTAGGATTTTCTAGCGTTTTCTTAGGTTTTTCTAGGGTTTTCTATGGTTTTCTTAGGATTTTCTATGGATTTTTTGGGATTTCTAGGGTTTTCTATAGTTTTCTTAAGATTTCCTATGGTTTTCTAGGGTTTTCTTAGGATTTTCTAGGGATTTTTAGGGATTTCTAGGGTTTTCTATAATTTTTTTAAGATTTCCTATGGTTTTCTAGGATTTCCTATAGTTTTCTTAGGATTTTCTATGGATTTTTAGTTATTTCTAGGGTTTTCTATAGTTTTCTTAAGATTTTCTATGATTTTCTAGGGTTTTTTATAGTTTTCTTAGGATTTTCTAGGGATTTTTAGGGATTTCTGGGGTTTTCTATGGTTTTCTAAAGATTTTCTTTGGTTTTCTAGGGTTTTCGAGGATTTTCTAGGATTTTCTAGGTTTTTCTTGGGTTTTTTAGGGTTTTCTAAGATTTTCAAGGGTTTTTCTAGGGTTTTCTAGGAATTTATAGGGTTTTCTAGGGATTTCTAGGATTTTCTAGGGTTTTCTTAGAATTTCCTATGGTTTTCTAAGATTTTCGAGGATTTTTTACTGTTTTCTAGGGTTTTCGAGGATTTTTCTAGAGTTTTCTTAGGTTTTTCTAGTATTTTCTAGGGTTTTCTATGGTTTTCTTAGGATTTTCTTTTGATTTTTAGGAATTTCTAGGGTTTTCTATGGTTTTCTTAAGATTTTCTATGATTTTCTAGGGTTTTTTATGGTTTTCTTAGGATTTTCTAGAGATTTTTAGGGATTTCTATAGTTTTCTATGGTTTTTTAAGATTTACTATGGATTTCTAGGGTTTTCTAGGGTTTTCTTAAGATTTCCTATGATTTTATAGGGTTTTCTATGGTTTTCTTAGGATTCTCTAGAGATTTTTAGGGATTTCTAGGGTTTTCTATGGTTTTTTAAGATTACCTATGATTTTCTAGGATTTTCTATGGTTTTCTTAGTATTTACTATGGATTTTTATTGATTTCCAGGGAATTCTATAGTTTTCTCAAGATTTCCTATGGTTTTCTAGGGTTTTCTATGGTTTTCTTTAGATTTTCTAGGAATTTTTAGGGATTTCTAGGGTTTTCTACGGTTTTGCTAAAGATTTTCTAAATATTTTCTAGGGTTTTTGAGGATTTTTTATGGTTTTCTAGGGTTTTGAGGGTTTTCTAGGATTTTCTTGGTTTTTCTAGAGTTTTTGTCTGTTTTCTAGGATTTTCTAGATTTTCCTAGGGTTTTTTAGGGTTTTCTAAGATTTTCAAGGTTTTTCTTGGGTTTCCTAGGATTTTATAGGGTTTTCTAGGGATTTCTAGGATTTTCTATGGTTTTCTTAGGATTTTCTACGGTTTTCTAGGATTTTCGAGGATTTTTTGGGGTTTTCTAGGGTTTTCGAGGATTTTTCTAGGATTTTCTAGCATTTTCTTAGGTTTTTCTAGGTTTTTCCAGGGTTTTCTATGATTTTCTTAGGATTTTCTATGGATTTTTTGGGATTTCTAGGGTTTTCTATAGTTTTCTTAAGATTTCTTATGGTTTTCTAGGGTTTTCTATGGTTTTCTTAGGATTTTCTAGGGATTTTTAGGAATTTATAGGGTTTTCTATAGTTTTTTTAAGATTTTCTATGATTTTCTACGGTTTTCATAGAATTTTCTAGGAATTTTTAGGGATTTCTGGGATTTTCTATGGTTTTCTAAATATTTTCTAAGGTTTTCGAGGGTTTTTTCTAGGATTTTCTAGGTTTTTCTAGGGCTTTTTAGGGTTTTCTAAGATTCTCAAGGGTTTTCTAGGGATTTCTCGGGTTTTCTATGGTTTTCTTAGAATTTTTCTATGGTTTTCTAGGATTTTCGAGGATTTTTTTCAGTTTTCTAGGATTTTCAGGATTTTTCTTGGATTTTCTAGGATTTTCTTAGGTTTTTCTAAGATTTTCTAGGGTTTTCTAAGGTTTTTTTCGAAATTTCTTTGGATTTTTAGGGATTTCTAGGGTTTTCTATGGTTTTCTTAAGATTTTCAAAGATTTTCTAAGGTTTTCTATTGTTTTCTTAGGATTTTCTAGGGATTTTTAGGGATTTCTAGGGTTTTCTATGATTTTTTAAGATTTACTATGGATTTTTAGGGGTTTCTAGGGTGTTCTATAGTTTTCTTAAGATTTCCTATGGTTATATAGCGTTTTCTATGATTTTCTTATGATTTTCTAGGGATTTTTAGGGATTTCCGGGTTTTTCTATGGTTTTCTAAAGATTTTCTTTGGTTTTCTAGGGTTTTCGAGGGTTTTTCTAGAATTTTCTAGGTTTTTTAGGGTTTTCTAAGATTTTCAAGAGTTTTTTTAGGGTTTTCTAGGATTTTATAGGGTTTTCTAGGGTTTTCTAGGGATTTCTTGGATTTTCTATGGTTTTCTTGGAATTTTTTATGATTTTTTAGGATTTTCGAGGATTTTTTACGGTTTTCTTGGATTTTCGAGGATTTTTCTAGGGTTTTCTTAGGTTTTTCTAGGATTTTCTGGGGTTTTCTATGGTTTTCTTAGGATTTTCTTTGGATTTTTAGGGATTTCTAGGGTTTTCTATGGTTTTCTTAAGATTTCCTATGATTTTCTAGTATTTTCTATGGTTTTCTATGAATTTTCTAGGGATTTTTAGGAATTTCTAGGATTTTCTATAGTTTTTTTAGGATTTTCTATGAATTTTTAGGGATTTCTAGGATTTTCTATAGTTTTCTTAAGATTTTATATGGTTTTCTAGGGTTTTCTATGGTTTTCTTAGGATTTTCTAGGAATTTTTAGGAATTTCTAGGGTTTTCTAAAGATTTTCTTTGGTTTTCTAGGGTTTTCCTTGGATTTTCTAGGTTTTTCTAGAGTTTTTTAGGATTTTCAAAGATTTTCTAGGGTTTCCTAGGATTTTATAGGGTTTTCTAGGGATTTCTAGGATTTTCTATGGTTTTCTTAGAATTTTTCTATGGTTTTCTAGGATTTTCGAGGATTTTTTCCGGTTTTCTAGGATTTTCGAGGATTTTTTCTAGGATTTTCTAGGGTTTTCTTAGGTTTTTCTAGGATTTTCTAGGGTTTTCTATGGATTTCTTAGGTTTTTCTTTGGATTTTTTGGGATTTCTAGTGTTTTCTATGGTTTTCTTAAGATTTCCTATGATTTTCTAGGGTTTTCTATGGTTTTCTTGGGATTTTCTATGGATTTTTAGGGATTTCTAGGATTTTCTATAGTTTTCTTAAGATTTCCCATGGTTTTCTAGGGTTTTCTATAGTTTTCTTAAGATTTTCTAGGGATTTTTAGGGATTTCTGGGGTTTTCTAAAGGTTTTTTTTGGTTTTCTAGGGTTTTCGAGGGTTTTTCTAGAATTTTCTAAGTTTTTCTAGGGTTTTCTAATATTTCAAGGGTTTTTCTAGGGTTTCCTAGGATTTTATAGGGTTTTCTAGGGTTTTCTAGGGATTTCTAGGGTTTTCTATGGTTTACTTAGAATTTTCTATGATTTTCTAGGATTTTCGAAGATTTTTTACGGTTTTCTAGGGTTTTCGAGTATTTTTCTAGGATTTTTTAGGGTTTTCTTATGTTTTTCTAGGATTTTCTAGGGTTTTCTATGGTTTTCTTAGGATTTTCTTTGGATTTGTAGGGATTTCTAGGGTTTTCTATGGTTTTCTTAAGATTTCCTATGATTTTCTAGGGTTTTCTATGGTTTTCTTAGGATTTTCTAGGGATTTTTAGGGATTTCTAGGGTTTTTTAAGGTTTTTTTAAGATTTTCTATGATTTTTTAGGATTTTCTATGGTTTTTTTTAGGATTTACTATAGATTTTTAGGGATTTCTAGGGTGTTCTATAGTTTTCATAAGATTTCCTATGATTTTCTAGGGTTTTCTATGGTTTTCTTAGAATTTTCTAGAAATTTTTAGGGATTTCTCGGGTTTTCTATGGTTTTCTTGGATTGTATAGTGTTTTCTAGGGTTTTCTAGGGATTTCTAGGGTTTTCTATGATTTTCTTATAATTTTTCTATAGTTTTCTAGGATTTTCGAGGATTTTTTACGGTTTTCTAGGGTTTTCGAGGATTTTTCTTGGATTTTCTAGGGTTTTCTTAGGTTTTTCTATAATTTTCTAGGGTTTTCTATGGTTTTCTTAGAATTTTCTTTGGATTTTTAGGGATTTCTATGGTTTTCTATGGTTTTCTTAAGATTTCCTATGATTTTCTAGGGTTTTCTATGGTTTTCTTAGGATTTTCTAGGAGTTTTTCGGAATTTCTAAGGTTTTCTATAGTTTTTTAAGATTTACTATGGATTTTTTAATGTTTCAACGATTTTCTTATGATTTTCTAAGGATTTTTAGGGATTTCTGGGTTTTTCTATGGTTTTCTAAAGATTTTCTTTGGTTTTCTAGGATTTTCGACGGTTTTTCTAGGATTTTCTAGGTTTTTCTACGGTTTTTTAGGATTTTCTAAGATTTTCAAGGGTTTTTCTAGGGTTTTCTAGGATTTTATAGGGTTTAATAGGATTTTCTAGGCATTTCTTGGGTTTTCTATGGTTTTCTTAGAATTTTTTATGATTTTTTAGGATTTTCGAGGTATTTTTACGATTTTCTAGGTTTTTCGAGGATTTTTCTAGGATTTTCTAGGGTTTTCTTAGGTTTTTCTAGGATTTTCTAGGGTTTTCTATGGTTTTCTTAGGATTTTCTTTGGATTTTTAGGGATTTCTAGGGTTTTCTATGATTTTCTTAAGATTTCCTATGATTTTCTAGGGTTTTCTATGGTTTTCTTAGGATTTTTTAGGGATTTTTATTGATTTCTAGTTTTTCTATGGTTTTTTTAAGATTTCTTATGATTTTCTAGGGTTTTCTATGATTTTTTTAGGATTTTCTATGAATTTTTAGGGATTTCTAGGGTTTTCTATGGTTTTCTTAAGATTTTATATGGTTTTCTAGGGTTTTCTATGGTTTTCTTAGGATTTTCTAGGAATTTTTAGGGATTTCTAGGGTTTTCTAAAGAAATTCTTTGGTTTTCTAGGGTTTTCCTTGGATTTTCTAGGTTTTTCTTGGGTTTTCTAGGATTTTCTAAGATTTTCAAGGGTTTTTCTAGGGTTTCCTAGGATTTTATAGGGTTTTCTAGGGATTTCTAAGGTTTTCTATAGTTTTCTTAGAATTTTTCTATGGTTTTCTAGGATTTTCGAGGATTTTTTATGGTTTTCTAGGGTTTTCGAGGATTTTTCTAGGATTTTCTAGGGTTTTCTTAGGTTGTTCTAGGATTTTATAGGGTTTGCTATGGTTTTCTTAGGATTTTCTTTGGATTTTTTGGGATTTCTAAGGTTTTCTATGGTTTTCTTAAGATTTTCTATGATTTTCTAGGATTTTCTATGGTTTTCTTAGGATTTTCTAGGGATTTCTGGGGTTTTCTATGGTTTTCTAAAGATTTTCTTTGGTTTTCTAGGGTTTTTGAGGGTTTTTCTTGGATTTTCTAGGTTTTTCAAGGGTTTCTTAGGGTTTTCTAAGATTTTCAAGGGTTTTTCTAGGGTTTCCTAGAATTTTATAGGGTTTTCTAGGGTTTTCTAGGGATTTCTAGGGTTTTCTATGGTTTTCTTAGAATTTTTCTATGGTTTTCTAAGATTTTCGAGGATTTTTTACGGTTTTCTAGGGTTTCGAGAATTTTTCTAGGATTTTCTAGGGTTTTCTTAGGTTTTTTTAAGATTTTCTTTGATTTTCTAGCTTTTTCTAAGGTTTTTTTAGGATTTTCTATGGATTTTTAGGGATTTCTACTGTTTTCTATAGTTTTCTTAAGATTTTTTATTGTTTTCTTGGGTTTTCTATGGTTTTCTTAGGATTTTCTAGGGATTTTTAGGGATTTCTGGGGTTTTCTATGGTTTTCTAAAGATTTTCTTTGATTTTCTAGGATTTTCGAGGGTTTTTCTAGCATTTTCTAGGTTTTTCTAGGGTTTTTTAGGGTTTTCTAAGATTTTCAAGATTTTTTCTAGGGTTTCCTAGAATTTTATATGGTTTTCTAGGGATTTCTAGAATTTTCTATGGTTTTCTTAGAATTTTTCTATGGTTTTCTAGGATTTTCGATGATTTTTTACGGTTTTCTAGGGCTTTTGAGGATTTTTCTAGTATTTTCTAGGGTTTTCTTAGGTTTTTTAGGATTTTTCAGGATTTTCTATGGTTTTCTTAGGATTTTCTTTGGATTTTTAGGGATTTCTAGGGTTTTCTATGGTTTTCTTAAGATTTTCTATGATTTTATAGGGTTTTCTATGGTTTTCTTAGGATTTTGTAGGGATTTTTAGGGATTTCTAGGGTTTTCTATGGTTTTTTTAAGATTTTCTATGATTTCTATGGTTTTTTTAGGATTTACTATGCATTTTTAGGGATTTCTAGGGTGTCCTATAGTTTTTTTAAGATTTCCTATGGTTTTCTAGGATTTTCTATGGTTTTCTTAGGATTTTCTAGGGATTTTTAGGGATTTCTGGGATTTTCTATGGTTTTCTAAAGATTTTCTTTGATTTTCTAGGGTGTTCGATGGTTTTTCTAGGATTTTCTAGGTTTTTCTAGGGTTTTTAAAGGTTTTCTAAGATTTTCAAGGGTTCTTCTAGGATTTCCTAAGATTTTATAGGGTTTTCTAGGATTTTCTTAGAATTTTCTATGGTTTTCTAGAATTTTTGAGGATTTTTTACGGTTTTCTAGGGCTTTTGAGGATTTTTATTGGATTTTCTAGGGTTTTCTTAGGTTTTTCTAGGGTTTTCTATGGTTTTCTTTGGATTTTTAGGGATTTCTAAGGTTTTCTATGGTTTTCTTATGATTTCCTATGATTTTCTAAGGTTTTTTATGGTTTTCTTAGGATTTTCTAGAGATTTTTAGGGATTTCTAGAATTTTCTATGGTTTTTTTAAGATTTCCTATGGTTTTCTAGGGTTTTCTATGGTTTTCTTATGATTTACTATAGATTTTTAGGGATTTCTAGGGTTTTCTATAGTTTTCTTAAGATTTTCTATGATTTTCTAGGGTTTTCTATGGTTTTCTAAATATTTTCTTGGGTTTTCGAGAGTTTTTTTAGGGTTTTCTAGGGTTTTTGAGGGTTTTCTAGGATTTTCTAGGGTTTTTTAGAATTCTCTATGATTTTCTAGGTTTTTCTAGGGTTTTTTAGGGTTTTCTAAGATTTTCAAGGGTTTTTCTAAGGTTTCCAAGACTTTTATAGGGTTTTCTAGGATTTTTCTAGGGTTTTATCTGGTTTTCTATGGATTTTTAGGGATTTCTAGGGTTTTTTACGGTTTTCTTAAGATTTTCTATGGTTTTCTAGGGTTCTCTATGATTTTCTTAGGATTTTCTAGGGATTCTTAGGGATTTCTAGGGTTTTCCATCATTCTTTTAAAATTACCTATGGTTTTCTAGGGTTTTCTATGATTTTCTTAGGATTTACTATGGATTTTTAGTGATTTCTAAGGATTTCTATAGTTTTCTTAAGATTTCCTATGGTTTTCTAGGGTTTGCTGGATTTTTCTAGGATTTTTTAGGGTTTTCTTAGATTTTCAAGGGTTTTTCTGGGGTTTCTTAGGATTTTATAGGATTTTCTAGGGTTTTCTAGGGATTTCTAGGATTTTCTATGGTTTTCTTAGGATTTTCTATGGTTTTCTAGGATTTTTGAGGATTTTTTGGGGTTTTCTAGGGTTTTCGAGAATTTTTCTAGGATTTTCTAGCGTTTTCTTAGGTTTTTCTAGGTTTTTCTAGGGTTTTCTATGGTTTTCTTAGGATTTTCTATGGATTTTTTGGGATTTCTAGGGTTTTCTATAGTTTTCTTAAGATTTCCTATGATTTTCTAGGATTTTCTTAGGATTTTCTAGGGATTTTTAGGGATTTCTAGGGTTTTCTGTAATTTTTTTAAGATTTCCTATGGTTTTCTAGGATTTCCTATAGTTTTCTTAGGATTTTCTATGGATTTTTAGTTATTTCTAGGGTTTTCTATAGTTTTCTTAAGATTTCCTATGGTTTTCTAGGGTTTTCTATGATTTTCTTAGGATTTTCTAGGGATTTTTAGGGATTTCTGGGGTTTTCTATGTTTTTCTAAATATTTTCAATGGTTTTCTAGGGTTTTCGAGGGTTTTTCTAGGATTTTCTAGGTTTTTCTTGGGTTTTTTAGGGTTTTCTAAGATTTTCAAGGGTTTTTCTAGGGTTTTCTAGGAATTTATAGGGTTTTCTAGGGATTTCTAGGATTTTCTAGGGTTTTCTTAGAATTTCCTATGGTTTTCTAAGATTTTCGAGGATTTTTTACTGTTTTCTAGGGTTTTCGAGGATTTTTCTAGAGTTTCCTTAGGTTTTTCTAGTATTTTCTAGGGTTTTTTATGGTTTTCTTAGGATTTTCTTTGGATTTTTAGGAATTTCTAGGGTTTTCTATGGTTTTCTTAAGATTTTCTATGATTTTCTAGGATTTTCTATGGTTTTCTTAGGATTTTCTAGAGATTTTTAGGGATTTCTATAGTTTTCTATGGTTTTTTAAGATTTACTATGGATTTCTACGGTTTTCTAGGATTTTCTTAAGATTTCCTATGATTTTATAGGGTTTTCTATGGTTTTCTTAGGATTTTCTAGGGATTTTTAGGGATTTCTAGGGTTTTCTATGGTTTTTTAAGATTACCTATGGTTTTCTAGGGTTTTCTATGATTTTCTTAGTATTTACTATGGATTTTTAGTGATTTCTAGGGATTTCTATAGTTTTCTTAAGATTTCCTATGGTTTTCTAGGGTTTTCTATGGTTTTCTTTAGATTTTCTAGGATTTTTTAGGGATTTCTAGGGTTTTCTTCGGTTTTGCTAAAGATTTTCTAAATATTTTCTAGGGTTTTTGAGGGTTTTTTATGGTTTTCTAGGGTTTTGAGGGTTTTCTAGGATTTTCTTGGTTTTTCTAGGGTTTTTGATTGTTTTCTAGGATTTTCTAGATTTTCCTAAGGTTTTTTAGGGTTTTCTAAGATTTTCAAGGTTTTTCTAGGGTTTCCTAGGATTTTATAGGGTTTTCTAGGGATTTCTAGGATTTTCTACGGTTTTCTTAGGATTTTCTACGGTTTTCTAGGATTTTCGCGGATTTTTTGTGGTTTTCTAGGGTTTTCGAGGATTTTTCTAGGATTTTCTAGGGTTTTCTTGGGTTTTCTAGGGTTTTATAGAGATTTCTGAGGGTTTTCTAGGTTTATCTAGGGTTTTCTATGGATTTATATGGTTTTCTTTGATTTTTTTAGGGTTTTCTAGTGTTTTTGAGTGTTTTTTAGGATTTACTATGGTTTTCGAGGATTTTTCTAGTATTTTTTAGGGTTTTCTAGGAAGTTCTAGTGTTTTCGAGAGTTTTTCTAGGGTTTTCTAGGATTGTCTTGGATTTTCTAAGGTTTTCTAGGGTTTTTCTAGGGTTTTTGAGGGTTTTTAGGTTTTTTTAGTATTTTCTACGGTTTTCTAGGGTTTTTCTAGGGTTTTTTAGAACTTTTTAAGGGTTTCTATGGTTTTCGAGGATTTTTCTAGGATTTTCTAGGGGTTTCTAGGGATTTCTGAGGGTAATCTAGGGTTTTCTAGATTTTTCTAGGAGTTTTCTAGGATTTTCTATGATTTTCTACGATTTTCTAGGATTTTCTAGGGTTTTTCTAGGATTTTCTAGGATTTTGCTAGGTTTTTTCTAGGATTTTCTGGGATTTTTGAGGGTTTTCTATGAATTTATAGGGTTTTCTATGGTTTTCTTAGGGTTTTTATGGTTTTTGAGGATTTTCTAAGATTTTGTAGGGTTTTCTAAAGATTTTCTAGGGATTTTTTGAGATTTTCTAGAGTTTTCTAGGGTTTTCTTGGATTTTCAAGGGTTTTCTAGGAATTTTCTAGGATTTTCTAGGGATTTTCTAGGGTTTTTGAGGGATTTCTGAGGATTTTTTGGAGTTTTCTAGGGTTTTCAAGGATTTTTCTAGGATTTTCTAGCATTTTCTTAGGTTTTTCTAGGATTTTCTATTATTTTCTTAGAATTTTCTATAGATTTTTTGGGTTTTCTAGGGTTTTCTATAGTTTTCTTAAGATTTCTTATGGTTTTCTAGGATTTTCTATGATTTTCTTAGGATTTTCTAGGGATTTTTAGGGACTTCTAGGGTTTTCTATAGTTTTTTTAAGGTTTCTTATGGTTTTCTAGGATTTTCTCTTAGGAGGTTCTATGGATTTTTAGGGATTTCTAGGGTTTTCTATAGTTTTCTTAAGATTTCTTATAGTTTTCTAGTGTTTTCTATGGTTTTCTTAAGATTTTCTAGGGATTTTTAGGGATTTCTCGGGTTTTCTAAAGATTTTCTTTGGTTTTTTAGGGTTTTCGAGGGTTTTTCTAGAATTTTCTAGGTTTTTCTAAGGGTTTTTAGGGTTTTCTAAGATTTTCAAGGGTTTTTCAAGGGTTTCCTAAGATTTTGTAGGGTTATCTAGGGATTTCTAGGGTTTTATATGATTTTCTTAGAATTTTCTATGGTTTTCTAGGATTATCGAAGATTTTTTACGGTTTTCTAGGGTTTTCGAGGATTTTTCTAGGATTTTCTAGGGTTTTCTTATGTTTTTCTAAGATTTTCTAGGGTTTTCTATGGTTTTCTTAGGATTTTCTTTGGATTTGTAGGGATTTGTAGGGTTTTCTATGGTTTTTTTAAGATTTCCTATGATTTTCTAGAGTTTTCTATGATTTTCTTAGGATTTTCTAGGGTTTTTTAGGAATTTCTAGTGTTTTCTATGGTTTTTTTAAGATTTTCTATGTTTTTTTAGGGTTTTCTATGGTTTTTTTAAGATTTTCTATGGATTTTTAGGGATTTCTAGGGTGTTCTATAGTTTTCATAAGATTTCCTATGATTTTCTAGGGTTTTCTATGGTTTTCTTAGGATTTTCTAGGAATTTTTAGGGATTTCTGGAGTTTTCTATGGTTTTCTAAAGATTTTCTTTGGTTTTCTAGGGTTTTCGAGGGTTTTTCTAGGGTTTTTAGGATTTTCTAAGATTTTCAAGGGTTTTTCTAGGGTTTCTTAGGATTTTATAGGGTTTTCTAGGGTTTTCTAGGGATTTCTAGGGTTTTCTATGTTTTTCTAGGGTTTTCTAGGATTTTCTAGGGATTTTTAGAGTTTTCTATGGTTTTCTAGGATTTTCGAGGATTTTTTACGGTTTTCTAGGGTTTTTGAGGATTTTTCTAGGATTTTCTACGGTTTTCTTAGGTTTTTCTAGGATTTTCTAGGGTTTTCTATGGTTTTCTTTGGATTTTTAGGAATTTCTAGGTTTTTTCTATGGTTTTCATAAGATTTCCTATGATTTTCTAGGGTTTTCTATGGTTTTCTTAGGATTTTCTAGGGAATTTTAGGGATTTCTAGGGTTTTCTATGGATTTCTAAAGATTTTCTTTGGTTTTCTAGGATTTTCGAGGGTTTTTCTAGAATTTTCTAGGGTTTTTTTGGGTTTTCTAAGATTTTCAAGGGTTTTTCTAGGATTTTCTAAGATTTTATAGGGTTTTCTAGGATTTTCTAGGGATTTCTAGGGTTTTCTAAAGATTTTCTTAGGTTTTCTAGGGTTTTCGAGGGTTTTTATACGATTTTCTAGGTTTTTCTAGATTTTTTTAGGATTTTCTAAGATTTTCAAGGGTTTTTCTAGGGTTTCCTAGTATTTTATAGGGTTTTCTAGGGTTTTCTAGGATTTTCGAGGATTTTTTACGGTTTTCTAGGGTTTTCGAGGATTTTTCTAGGATTTTCTAGGGTTTTTTTAGGTTTTTCTAGGATTTTCTAGGGTTTTCTATGGTTTTCTTAGGATTTTCTTTGGATTTTTTGGGATTTCTAGCGGTTTTCTATGGTTTTCTTAAGGTTTCGTATGGTTTTCCAGGGTTTTCTATTATTTTCTTAAGATTTTCTCGGGATTTTTAGGAATTTCTGGGGTTTTCTTAAGATTTTCTTTGGTTTTCTAGGGTTTTCGAGGATTTTTTCTAGGATTTTTTAGGTTTTTCTAGGGTTTTTTAGGGTTTTCTAAGATTTTCAAGGGTTTTTCTAGGGTTTCCTAGGATTTTATATGGTTTTCTAGTGATTTCTAGGATTTTCTATGGTTTTCTTAGAATTTTTCTATGATTTTCTAGGATTTTCGAGGATTTTTTACGATTTTCTAGGGTTTTCGAGGATTTTTCTAGGATTTTCTAGGGTTTTCTTAGGTTTTTCTAGGATTTTCTAGGGTTTTCTATGGTTATCTTTGGATTTTTATGGATTTCTATGGTTTTCTTAAGATTTCCTATGATTTTATAGGGTTTTCTATGGTTTACTTAGGATTTTCTAGGAATTTTTAGGGATTTCTAGGGTTTTCTATGGTTTTTTTAAGATTTTCTATGATTTCTATTGTTTTTTTAGGATTTACTATGCATTTTTAGGGATTTCTAGGGTGTTCTATAGTTTTTTTTAAGATTTTCTATGATTTTCTAGGATCTTCTAGGGTTTTCTATGGTTTTTTTAGGATTTTCTAGGGATTTTTAGGGATTTCTGGGATTTTCTATGGTTTTCTAAAGATTTTCTTTGATTTTCTAGGGTTTTCGAGGGTTTTTCTAGGATTTTCTAGGTTTTTCTAGGGTTTTTTAAGGTTTTCTAAGATTTTCAAGGGTTCTTCTAGGGTTTCCTAAGATTTTATAGGGTTTTCTAGGATTTTCTAGGGATTTCTTGGGTTTTCTAGGGTTTTGTTAGAATTTTCTATGGTTTTCTAGGATTTTCGAGGGATTTCTAGGGTTTTCTATAGTTTTTTTAAGATTTCCTATGGTTTTCTAGGATTTCCTACGGTTTTCTTAGGATTTTCTATGAATTTTTAGGGATTTCTAGGGTTTTCTATAGTTTTCTTAAGATTTTCTATGGTTTTCTATGGTTTTCTTAAGATTTTCTAGTGATTTTTAGGGATTTCTGGGGTTTTCTTACGATTTTCTTTGGTTTTCTATGGTTTTCGAGGGTTTTTCTAGGATTTTCTATGTTTTTCTAGGGTTTTTTAGGGTTTTCTAAGATTTTCAAGGGTTTTTCTAGGGTTTCCTAGGATTTTATTGGGTTTTCTATGGATTTCTAGGGTTTTCTATAGTTTTCTTAGAATTTTCTATGATTTTCTAGGATTATCGAAGATTTTTTTACGGTTTTCTAGGGTTTTCGAGGATTTTTCTAGGATTTTCTAGGGTTTTCTTATGTTTTTCTAAAATTTTCTAGGGTTTTCTATGGTTTTCTTAAGATTTCCTATGATTTTCTAGGGTTTTCTATGATTTTCTTAGGATTTTCTATGGTTTTTTAGGGATTTCTAGGGTTTTCTATGATTTTTTTAAGATTTTCTATGATTTTTAGGGTTTTCTATGGTTGTTTTAGGATTTACTATGGATTTTTAGAGATTTCTAGGGTGTTTTATAGTTTTCATAAGATTTCCTATGATTTTCTAGGGTTTTCTATGGTTTTCTTAGGATTTTCTAGGAATTTTTAGGGATTTCTGGGGTTTTCTATTGTTTTCTAAAGATTTTCTTTGGTTTTCTAGGGTTTTCGAGGGTTTTTCTAGGATTTTCTATGTTTTTCTAGGGCTTTTTAGGGTTTTATAAGATTTTCAAGGGTTTTTCTAGGGTTTCCTAGGATTTTATATGGTTTTCTAGTGATTTCTAGGATTTTCTATGGTTTTCTTAGAATTTTTCTATGGTTTTCTAGGATTTTCGAGGATTTTTTACGGTTTTCTAGGGTTTTAGAGGATTTTTCTAGGATTTTCTAGGATTTTCTTAGATTTTTCTAGGATTTTCTAGGGTTTTCTATGTTTTCTTTGGATTTTTAGGGATTTCTATGGTTTTCTATGGTTTTCTTAAGATTTCGTATGATTTTATAGGGTTTTCTATGGTTTACTTAGGATTTTCTAGGAATTTTTAGGGATTTCTAGGATTTTCTATGGTTTTTTTAAGATTTTCTATGATTTCTATTGTTTTTTTAGGATTTACTATGCATTTTTAGGGATTTCTAGGGTGTTCTATAGTTTTTTTAAAATTTTCTATGGATTTCTAGGATTTTCTATGGTTTTCTTAGGATTTTCTAGGGATTTTTAGGGATTTCTGGGATTTTCTATGGTTTTCTAAAGATTTTCTTTGATTATCTAGGGTTTTCGAGGGTTTTTCTAGGATTTTCTAGGTTTTTCTAGGGTTTTTAAGGTTTTCTAAGATTTTCAAGGGTTCTTGTAGGGTTTCCTAAGATTTTATAGGATTTTATAGGATTTTCTAGGGATTTCTAGGGTTTTCTAGGGTTTTTTTAAGATTTCCTATGGTTTTCTAGGATTTCCTACGGTTTTCTTAGGATTTTCTATGAATTTTTAGGGATTTCTAGGGTTTTCTATAGTTTTCTTAAATTTCCTATGGTTTTCTATGGTTTTCTTAAGATTTTCTAGCGATTTTTAGGGATTTCTGGGGTTTTCTTACGATTTTCTTTGGTTTTCTATGGTTTTCGAGGGTTTTTCTAGGGTTTTTTAGGGTTTTCTAAGATTTTCAAGGGTTTTTCTAGGGTTTCCTAGGATTTTATTGGGTTTTCTAGGGATTTCTAGGGTTTTCTATAGTTTTCTTAGAATTTTCTATGATTTCCTAGGATTATCGAGGATTTTTCTAGGATTTTCTAGGGTTTTCTTCTGTTTTTCTAGGATTTTCTCAGGTTTTCTATGGTTTTCTTAAGATTTTCTTTGGATTTGTAGGGATTTCTAGGGTTTTCTATGGTTTTCTTAAGATTTCCTATGATTTTCTAGGGTTTTCTATGATTTTCTTAGGATTTTCTATGGTTTTTTAGGGATTTCTAGGATTTTCTATGGTTTTTTTAAGATTTTCTATGCTTTTTAGGGTTTTCTATGGTTTTTTAAGGATTTACTATGGATTTTTAGAGATTTCTAAGATTTTCTATAGTTTTCATATGATTTTCTAGGATTTTCTAGGGTTTTCTATGGTTTTCTTAGGATTTTCTAGGAATTTTTAGGGATTTCTGGGGTTTTCTATTGTTTTCTAAAGATTTTCTTTGGTTTTCTAGGGTTTTCGAGAGTTTTTCTAGGATTTTCTAGGTTTTTCTAGGGCTTTTTAGGGTTTTATAAGATTTTCAAGTGTTTTTCTAGGGTTTTCTAAGATTTTATAGGATTTTCTAGGGTTTTCTAGGGATTTCTAGGGTTTTCTATGGTTTTTTTAGAATTATTTATGATTTTCTAGGATTTTCGAGGATTTTTTACGGTTTTCTAGGGTATTCGAGGATTTTTCTAGGATTTTCTTAGGTTTCTCTAGGATTTTCTAGGGTTTTCTATGGTTTTCTTAGGATTTTCTTTGGATTTCTAGGGTTTTCTATGCTTTTTTTAGGATTTTCTAGGGATTTTTAGGGATTTCTAGGGTTTTATATAGTTTTTTTAAGATTTTCTATGATTTTCTAGGGTTTTCTATGATTTTTTTAGGATTTTCTATGGATTTTTAGGGATTTCTAGGGTTTTCTATAGTTTTACTAAGATTTTATATGTTTTTCTAGGATTTTCTATGGTTTTCTCAAGATTTTCTAGGGATTTTTAGGGATTTCTAGGGTTTTCTAAAGATTTTCTTTAGTTTTCTAGGGTTTTCGAGGGTTTTTCTAGGATTTTCTAGGTTTTTCTATGATTTTTTAGGACTTTTCTAAGGTTTTCAAGTGTTTTTTAGGGATTTCTGAGGGTTTTCTAGATTTTTCTATGAGTTTTCTCGGGTTTTCTAAGATTTTCTATGGTTTTCTACGATTTTCTAGAATTTTCTAGGATTTTTCTAGGGTTTTCTTGGGTTTTCTATGGTTTTCTTAGGGTTTTCTGGGGTTTTCGAGGGTTTTTTTGGATTTTCTACGGTTTTCAAGGGTTTTTCTAGAACTTTCTAGGATTTTCTAGGGTTTTCTATGGTTTTTCTAGGATATTCTAGGGTTTTCTTGGGTTTTCTAGGGTTTTATAGAGATTTCTGAGGGTTTTCTAGGTTTTTCTAGGGTTTTCTATGGATTTATAGGGTTTTCTTTGATTTTGTTAGGGTTTTCTAGTGTTTTTGAGTGTTTTTTAGGGTTTTCTATGGTTTTCGAAGGTTTTTCTAGTATTTTTTAGGGTTTTCTCAGAAGTTCTAGGGTTTTCGAGGGTTTTTCTAGGGTTTTCTAGGATTGTCTTGGATTTTCTAAGGTTTTCTAGGGTTTTTTTAGGGTTTTTGAGGGTTTTTAGGGTTTTTTTAGTATTTTCTACAGTTTTCTAGGGTTTTTCTAGGGTTTTTGAGTATTTTTTAAGGGTTTCTATGGTTTTCGAGGATTTTTTACGGTTTTCTAGGGTTCTCGAGGATTTTTCTAGGATTTTCTAGAGATTTCTTAGGTTTTTCTAGGATTTTCTAGGGTTTTCTATGGTTTTCTTAGGATTTTCTTTGGATTTTTAGGGATTTTTAGGGTTTTTTACGGTTTTCTTAAGATTTCCTATGATTTTCTAGCGTTTTCTTAGGTTTTTTTAGGTTTTTCTAGGGTTTTCTATGGTTTTCTTAGGATTTTCTATGAATTTTTTGGAATTTCTAGGGTTTTCTATAGTTTTCTTAAGATTTCCTATGATTTTCTAGGGTTTTCTTAGGATTTTCTAGGGATTTTTAGGGATTTCGAGGGTTTTCTATAATTTTTTTAAGATTTCCTATGGTTTTCTAGGATTTCCTATAGTTTTCTTAGGATTTTCTAGGGATTCTTAGGGATTTCTAGGGTTTTCCATCATTCTTTGAAAATTACCTATGGTTTTCTAGGGTTTTCTATGATTTTCTTAGGATTTACTATGGATTTTTAGTGATTTCTAAGGATTTCTATAGTTTTCTTAAGATTTCCTATGGTTTTCTAGGGTTTGCTGGATTTTTCTAGGATTTTTTAGGGTTTTCTAAGATTTTCAAGGGTTTTTCTGGGGTTTCTTAGGATTTTATAGGATTTTCTAGGGTTTTTTAGGGATTTCTAGGATTTTCTATGGTTTTCTTAGGATTTTCTATGGTTTTCAAGGATTTTTGAGGTTTTTTGGGGTTTTCTAGGGTTTTCTAGAATTTTTCTAGGATTTTCTAGCGTTTTCTTAGGTTTTTCTAGGTTTAGCTAGGGTTTTCTATGGTTTTCTTAGGATTTTCTATGGATTTTTTGGGATTTCTAGGGTTTTCTATAGTTTTCTTAAGATTTCCTATGATTTTCTAGGGTTTTCTTAGGATTTTCTAGGGATTTTTAGGGATTTCTAGGGTTTTCTATAATTTTTTTAAGATTTCCTATGGTTTTCTAGGATTTCCTATAGTTTTCTTAGGATTTTCTATGGATTTTTATTTATTTCTAGGGTTTTCTATAGTTTTCTTAAGATTTTCTATGATTTTCTAGGGTTTTTTATAGTTTTCTTAGGATTTTCTAGGGATTTTTAGGGATTTCTGGGGTTTTCTATGGTTTTCTAAAGATTTTCTTTGGTTTTCTAGGGTTTTCGAGGGTTTTCTAGGATTTTCTAGGTTTTTCTTGGGTTTTTTAGGGTTTTCTAAGATTTTCAAGGGTTTTTCTAGGGTTTTCTAGGAATTTATAGGGTTTTCTAGGAATTTCTAGGATTTTCTAGGGTTTTGTTAGAATTTCCTATGGTTTTCTAAGATTTTCGAGGATTTTTTACTGTTTTCTAGGGTTTTCGAGGATTTTTCTAGAGTTTTCTTAGGTTTTTCTAGTATTTTCTAGGGTTTTCTATGGTTTTCTTAGGATTTTCTTTGGATTTTTAGGAATTTCTAGGGTTTTCTATGGTTTTCTTAAGATTTTCTATGATTTTCTAGGATTTTCTATGGTTTTCTTAGGATTTTCTAGAGATTTTTAGGGATTTCTATAGTTTTCTATGGTTTTTTAAGATTTAATATGGATTTCTAGGGTTTTCTTAAGATTTCCTATGATTTTATAGGGTTTTCTATGGTTTTCTTAGGATTTTCTAGGGATTTTTAGGGATTTCTAGGGTTTTCTATGGTTTTTTAAGATTACCTATGGTTTTCTAGGGTTTTCTATGGTTTTCTTAGTATTTACTATGGATTTTTAGTGATTTCTAGGGATTTCTATAGTTTTCTTAAGATTTCCTATGGTTTTCTAGGGTTTTCTATGGTTTTCTATAGATTTTCTAGGATTTTTTAGGGATTTCTAGGGTTTTCTTCGGTTTTGCTAAAGATTTTCTAAATATTTTCTAGGGTTTTTGAGGGTTTTTTATGGTTTTTAGGGTTTTGAGGATTTTCTAGGATTTTCTTGGTTTTTCTAGGGTTTTTGATTGTTTTCTAAGATTTTCTAGATTTTCCTAAGGTTTTTTAGGGTTTTCTAAGATTTTCAAGGTTTTTCTAGGGTTTCCTATGATTTTATACGGTTTTCTAGGGATTTCTAGGATTTTCTATGGTTTTCTTAGGATTTTCTACGGTTTTTTAGGATTTTCGCGGATTTTTTGGGGTTTTCTAGGGTTTTCGAGGATTTTTCTAGGATTTTCTAGCATTTTCTTAGGTTTTTCTAGGTTTTTCCAGGGTTTTCTATGATTTTCTTAGGATTTTCTATGAATTTTTTGGGATTTCTAGGGTTTTCTATAGATTTCTTAAGATTTTATATGGTTTTCTAGGGTTTTCTATGGTTTTTTTAAGATTTTATAGGGATTTTTAGGGATTTCTGGGGTTTTCTTAAGATTTTCTTTGGTTTTCTAGGGTTTTCGAGGGTTTTTCTAGGATTTTCTAGGTTATTCTAGGGTTTTTTAGGATTTTCTAAGATTTTCAAGGGTTTTTGTAGGGTTTCCTAGGATTTTATAGGGTTTTCTAGGGATTTCTAGGATTTTATAGGGTTTTCTTAGAATTTTTCTATGATTTTCTAAGATTTTCGAGGATTTTTTACGGTTTTCTAGGATTTTCGAGGATTTTTCTAGGATTTTCTAAGATTTTCTTAGGTTTTTCTAAGATTTTCTAGGGTTTTCTATGGTTTTCTTAGGATTTTCTATAGATTTTTTGGGTTTTCTAGGTTTTCTATAGTTTTCTTAAGATTTGTTATGGTTTTCTAGGGTTTTCTATGATTTTCTTAGGATTTTCTAGGGATTTTTAGGGACTTCTAGGGTTTTCTATAGTTTTTTTAAGGTTTCTTATGGTTTTCTAGGATTTTCTCTTAGGAGTTTCTATGGATTTTTAGGGATTTCTAGGGTTTTCTATAGTTTTCTTAAGATTTCTTATAATTTTCTAGTGTTTTCTATGGTTTTCTTAAGATTTTCTAGGGATTTTTAGGGATTTCTCGGGTTTTCTAAAGATTTTCTTTGGTTTTCAAGGGTTTTCGAGGGTTTTTCTAGAATTTTCTAGGTTTTTCTAAGGGTTTTTAGGGTTTTCTAAGATTTTCAAGGGTTTTTCAAGGGTTTCCTAGGATTTTGTAGGGTTATCTAGGGATTTCTAGGTTTTATATGATTTTCTTAGAATTTTCTATGGTTTTCTAGGATTATCGAAGATTTTTTACGGTTTTCTAGGGTTTTCGAGGATTTTTCTAGGATTTTCTAGGGTTTTCTTATGTTTTTCTAAGATTTTCTAGGGTTTTCTATGATTTTCTTAGGATTTTCTTTGGATTTGTAGGGATTTTTAGGGTTTTTTGTGGTTTTTTTAAGATTTTCTATGATTTTCTAGAGTTTTCTATGATTTTCTTAGGATTTTCTAGGGTTTTTTAGGAATTTCTAGTGTTTTCTATGGTTTTTTTAAGATTTTCTATGTTTTTTTAGTGTTTTCTATGGTTTTTTTAAGATTTTCTATGGATTTTTAGGGATTTTTAGGGTGTTCTATAGTTTTCATAAGATTTCCTATGATTTTCTAGGGTTTTCTATGGTTTTCTTAGGATTTTCTAGGAATTTTTATGGATTTCTGGAGTTTTCTATGGTTTTCTAAAGATTTTCTTTGGTTTTCTAGGGTTTTCGAGGGTTTTTCTAGGGTTTTTAGGATTTTCTAAGATTTTCAAGGGTTTTTCTAGGGTTTCTTAGGATTTTATAGGGTTTTCTAGGGATTTCTAGGGTTTTCTACATTTTTCTAGGGTTTTCTAGGATTTTCTAGGGATTTTTAGAGTTTTCTATGGTTTTCTAGGATTTTCGAGGATTTTTTACGGTTTTCTAGGGTTTTTGAGGGTTTTTCTAGGATTTTCTAGGGTTTTCTTAGGTTTTTCTAGGATTTTCTATGGTTTTCTTAGGATTTTCTTTGGATTTTTAGGAATTTCTAGGGTTTTCTATGGTTTTCATAAGATTTCCTATGATTTTCTAGGGTTTTCTATGGTTTTCTTAGGATTTTCTAGGGAATTTTAGGGATTTCTAGGGTTTTCTATGGATTTCTAAAGATTTTCTTTGGTTTTCTAGGATTTTCGAGGGTTTTTCTAGAATTTTCTAGGGTTTTCTAAGATTTTCAATGGTTTTTCTAGGATTTTCTAAGATTTTATAGGGTTTTTTAGAATTTTCTAGGAATTTCTAGGGTTTTCTATGGTTTTCTTAGGATTTTCTAAGGATTTTTAGGGATTTCTAGGGTTTTCTAAAGACTTTCTTAGGTTTTCTAGGGTTTTCGAGGGTTTTTATACGATTTTCTAGGTTTTTCTAGATTTTTTTAGGATTTTCTAAGATTTTCAAGGGTTTTTCTAGGGTTTCCTAGGATTTTATAGGGTTTTCTAGGGTTTTCTAGGATTTTCGAGGATTTTTTACGGTTTTCTAGGGTTTTCGAGGATTTTTCTAGGATTTTCTAGGGTTTTTTTAGGTTTTTCTAGGATTTTCTTGGGTTTTCTATGGTTTTCTTAGGATATTCTTTGGATTTTTTGGGATTTCTAGGTGTTTTCTATGGTTTTCTTAAGATTTCGTATGGTTTTCCAGGGTTTTCTATTGTTTTCTTACGATTTTCTAGGGATTTTTAGGGATTTCTGGGGTTTTCTATGGTTTACTAAAGATTTTCTTTGGTTTTCTACGGTTTTCGAGGGTTTTTCTAGGATTTTCTAGGTTTTTCTAAGGTTTTTTAGGGTTTTCTAAGATTTTCAAGGGTTTTTTTAGGGTTTCCTAGGATTTTATAGGATTTTCTAGGGTTTTCTAGGGATTTCTAGGATTTTCTATGGTTTTCTTAGAATTTTTCTATGGTTTTCTAAGATTTTTCAGGAATTTTTATGGTTTTCTAGGGTTTTTGAGGATTTTTCTAGGATTTTCTAGGATTTTCTTTGGTTTTTTTAAGATTTTCTATGATTTTCTAGGGTTTTCTATAGTTTTTTTAGGATTTTCTATGGATTTTTAGGGATTTCTAGGATTTTCTATAGTTTCTTAAAATTTTCTATGGTTTTTTAGGATTTTCTAGGGTTTTCTTAGGATTTTCTAGGGATTTTTAGGGTTTTCTAAAGATTTTGTTTGGTTTTCTAGGGTTTTCGCGGATTTTTCTAGGATTTTCTAGGTTTTCTAGGGTTTTTTAGGGTTTTCTAAGATTTTCAATGGTTTTTCTAAGGTTTCATAGGATTTTATGAAGTTTTCTAGGGTTTTCTAGGGATTTCTAGAGTTTTCTATGGTTTTCTTAGAATTTTTCTATGGTTTTCTAGGATTTTCGAGAATTTTTTACGATTTTCGAGGATTTTTCTAAGATTTTCTAGGGTTTTCTTAGGTTTTTCTAGGATTTTCTAGGGTTTTCTATGGTTTTCTTAGGATTTTCTTTGGATTTTTAGGGATTTCTAGGGTTTTCTATGGTTTTCTTAAAATTTTCTATGGTTTTTTAGGATTTTCTAGGGTTTTCTTAGGATTTTCTAGGGATTCTTAGGGATTTCTAATGTTTTCTATCGTTTTTTTAAGATTACCTATGGTTTTCTATGGTTTTCTTAGTATTTACTATGGATTTAGTGATTTCTAGGAATTTCTATAGTTTTCTTAAGATTTCCTATGGTTTTCTAGGGTTTTCTATGATTTTCTTTAGATTTTCTAGGAATTTTTAGGGATTTCTAGGGTTTTCTATGGTTTTGCTAAAGATTTTCTAAATATTTTCTAGGGTTTTCGAGGGTTTTTTATGGTTTTCTAGGATTTTGAGGGTTTTTCTAGGATTTTCTTGGTTTTTCTAGGGTTTTTGATTGTTTTCTAGGATTTTCTAGATTTCTCTAGGGTTTTTAGGGTTTTCTAAGATTTTTATGGTTTTTCTAGGGTTTCCTAGGATTTTATAGGGTTTTCTAGGGATTTCTAGGATTTTCTATGGTTTTCTTAGAATTTTCTACGATTTTCTAGGGTTTTCTTGGATTTTTTGGGGTTTTCTATGGTTTTCGAAGATTTTTGTAGGATTTTCTAGCATTTTCTTAATTTTTTCTAGGTTTTTCCAGTGTTTTCTATGATTTTCTTAGGATTTTCTATGGATTTTTGGGATTTCTAGGATTTTCTATAGTTTTCTTAAGATTTCTTGGGTTATCTTGGTTTTCTTAGGATTTTCTAGGGATTTTTAGGGATTTCTAGGGTTTTCTATAGTTTTTTTAAGATTTCCTATGGTTTTCTAGGATTTCCTATGATTTTCTTAGGATTTCCTATGGATTTTTAGAGATTTCTAGGGTTTTCTATAGTTTTCTTAAGATTTTATATGGTTTTCTAGGGTTTTCTATGGTTTTCTTAAGATTTTCTCGGGATTTTTAGGGATTTCTGGGGTTTTCTTTTGATTTTCTTTGGTTTTCTAGGGTTTTCGAGGATTTTTTGTAGGATTTTTTAGGTTTTTCTAGGGTTTTTTAGGGTTTTCTAAGATTTTCAAGGGTTTTTCTAGGGTTTCCTAGGATTTTATATGGTTTTCTAGTGATTTCTAGGATTTTCTATGGTTTTCTTAGAATTTTTCTATGGTTTTCTAGGATTTTCGAGGATTTTTTACGATTTTCTAGGGTTTTTGAGGATTTTTCTAGGATTTTCTAGGGTTTTCTTAAGTTTTTCTAGGATTTTCTAGGGTTTTCTATGGTTTTCTTTGGATTTATAGGGATTTCTATGGTTTTCTATAGTTTTCTTAAGATTTCCTATGATTTTATAGGATTTTCTATGGTTTACTTAAGATTTTCTAGGAATTTTTAGGGATTTCTAGGGTTTTCTATGGTTTTTTAAGATTTTCTATGATTTCTATTGTTTTTTTAGGATTTACTATGCATTTTTAGGGATTTCTAGGGTGTTCTATAGTTTTTTTTTAAGATTTCCTATGGTTTTCTAGGGTTTTCTATGGTTTTTTTAGGATTTTCTAGGGATTTTTAGGGATTTCTGGGGTTTTCTATGGTTTTCTAAAGATTTTCTTTGATTTTCTAGGGTTTTCGAGTGTTTTTCTAGGATTTTCTAGGTTTTTCTAGGGTTTTTTAAGGTTTTCTAAGATTTTCAAGGGTTCTTCTAGTGTTTCCTAATATTTTATAGGGTTTTCTAGGATTTTCTAGGGATTTCTTGAGTTTTCTAGGGTTTTCTTAGAATTTTCTATGGTTTTCTAGGACTTTCGAGGGATTTCTAGGGTTTTCTATATTTTTTTTAAGATTTTCTATGGTTTTCTAGGATTTCCTACGGTTTTTCTTAGGATTTTCTATGAATTTTTAGGGATCTCTAGGGTTTTCTATAGTTTTCTTAAGATTTCCTATGGTTTTCTATGGTTTTCTTAAGATTTTCTAGTGATTTTTAGGGATTTCTGGGGTTTTCTTACGATTTTCTTTGATTTTCTTTGGTTTTCGAGGGTTTTTCTAGGATTTTCTATGTTTTTCTAGGGTTTTTTAGGGTTTTCTAAGATTTTCAAGGGTTTTTCTAGGGTTTCCTAGGAATTTATTGGGTTTTCTAGGGATTTCTAGGGTTTTCTATAGTTTTCTTAGAATTTTCTATGATTTTCTAGGATTATCGAAGATTTTTTACGGTTTTCTAGGGTTTTCGAGGATTTTTCTAGGATTTTCTAGGGTTTTCTTATATTTTTCTAAAATTTTCTAGGGTTTTCTATGGTTTTCTTAAGATTTCCTATGATTTTCTAGGGTTTTCTTTGATTTTCTTAGGATTTTCTAGGGTTTTTTAGGGATTTCTAGGGTTTTCTATGGTTTTTTTAAGATTTTCTATGATTTTTAGGATTTTCTATGGTTGTTTTAGGATTTACTATGGATTTTTAGAGATTTCTAGGGTGTTTTATAGTTTTCATAAGATTTCCTATGATTTTCTAGGGTTTTCTATGGTTTTCTTAGGATTTTCTAGGAATTTTTAGGGATTTCTGGAGTTTTCTATTGTTTTCTAAAGATTTTCTTTGGTTTTCTATGGGTTTTTCTAGGATTTTCTATGTTTTTCTAGGGCTTTTTAGGGTTTTATAAGATTTTCAAGGGTTTTTCTAGGGTTTCCTATGATTTTATATGGTTTTCTAGTGATTTCTAGGATTTTCTATTGTTTTCTTAGAATTTTTCTATGGTTTTCTAGGATTCTCGAGGATTTTTTACGGTTTTCTAGGGTTTTCGAGGATTTTTCTAGGATTTTCTAGGATTTTCTTAGGTTTTTCTAGGATTTTCTAGGGTTTTTAAGGTTTTCTAAGATTTTCAAGGGTTCTTCTAGGGTTTCCTAAGATTTTATAGGATTTTCTAGGATTTTCTAGGGATTTCTAGGGTTTTCTAGGGTTTTCTTAGAATTTTCTATGGTTTTCTAGGATTTTCGAGGGATTTCTAGGGATTTCTAGGGTTTTCTATAGTTTTTTTAAGATTTCCTATGGTTTTCTAGGATTTCCTATGGTTTTCTTAGGATTTTCTATGAATTTTTAGGAATTTCTAGGGTTTTCTATAGGTTTCTTAAATTTCCTATGGTTTTCTATGGTTTTCTTAAGATTTTCTAGTGATTTTTAGGGATTTCTGGGGTTTTGTTACGACTTTATTTGGTTTTCTATGGTTTTCGAGGGTTTTTCTAGGATTTTTTATGGTTTTCTAAGATTTTCAAGGGTTTTTCTAGGGTTTCCTAGGATTTTATTGGGTTTTCTAGGGTTTTCTATAGTTTTCTTAGAATTTTCTATGATTTTCTAGGATTATCGAAGAATTTTTACGGTTTTCTAGGGATTTCGAGGATTTTTCTAGGATTTTCTAGGGTTTTCTTATGTTTTTCTAGGATTTTCTAGGGTTTTCTATGGTTTTCTTAAGATTTTCTTTGGATTTGTAGGGATTTCTTGGGTTTTCTATGGTTTTCTTAAGATTTCCTATGATTTTCTAGGGTTTTCTATGATTTTCTTAGGATTTTATATGGTTTTTTAGGGATTTCTAGGGTTTTCTATGTTTTTTTTAAGATTTTCTATGCTTTTTAGGGTTTTCTATGGTTTTTTTAGGATTTACTATGGATTTTTAGAGATTTCTAAGATTTTCTATAGTTTTCATATGATTTTCTAGGGTTTTCTATGGTTTTGTTAGGATTTTCTAGGAATTTTTAGGGATTTCTGGGGTTTTCTATTGCTTTCTAAAGAATTTCTTTGGTTTTCTAGGGTTTTCGAGGGTTTTTCTAGGATTTTCTAGGGTTTTCTAGGGCTTTTTAGAGTTTTATAAGATTTTCAAGAGTTTTTCTAGGGTTTTCTAAGATTTTATAAGATTTTCAACGGTTTTCTAGGGATTTCTAGGGTTTTCTATGGTTTTTTCAGAATTATTTATGATTTTCTAGGATTTTCAAGGATTTGTTACGGTTTTCTAGGGTTTTCGAGGATTTTTCTAGGATTTTCTTAGGTTTTTCTAGGATTTTCTAGGGTTTTCTATGGTTTTCTTAGGATTTTCTTTGGATTTCTAGGATTTTCTATGCTTTTTTTAGGATTTTCTAGGGATTTTTAGGGATTTCTTGGGTTTTATATGGTTTTTTTAAGATTTTCTATGATTTTTTTAGGATTTTGTATGGATTTTTAGGGATTTCTAGGGTTTTCTATAGTTTTCCTAAGATTTTATATGTTTTTTTAGGATTTTCTATGGTTTTCTCAAGATTTTCTAGGGATTTTTAGGGATTTTTAGGGTTTTCTAAAGAATTTCTTTAGTTTTTTAGGGTTTTCGAGGGTTTTTCTAGGATTTTCTAGGTTTTTCTATGATTTTTTAGGACTTTTCTAAGGTTTTCAAGTGTTTTTTAGGGATTTCTAAGGGTTTTCTAGGGTTTTCTAGATTTTTCTAGGAGTTTTCTAGGGTTTTCTAAGATTTTCTATGGTTTTCTACGATTTTCTAGGATTTTCTAGGATTTTTCTAGGCTTTTCTTGGATTTTCTATGGTTTTCTTAGGGTTTTCTAGGGTTTTCGAGGATTTTTTTGGGTTTTCTACGGTTTTCAAGGTTTTTTCTAGAACTTTCTAGGATTTTCTAGGGTTTTCTATGGTTTTTCTAGGATATTCTAGGGTTTTCTTGGGTTTTCTAGGATTTCATAGAGATTTCTGAGGGTTTTCGAGGTTTTTCTAGGGTTTTCTATGGATTTATAGGGTTTTCTTTGATTTTGTTAGGGTTTTCTAGTGTTTTTGAGTGTTTTTTAGGGTTTTCTATGGTTTTCGAAGGTTTTTCTAGTAATTTTTAGGGTTTTCTCAGAAGTTCTAGGGTTTTCGAGGGTTTTTCTAGGGGTTTCTAGGATTGTCTTGGATTTTCTAAGGTTTTCTAGGGTTTTTAGGGTTTCTGATGGTTTTTAGGGTTTTTTTAGTATTTTCTACAGTTTTCTAGGGTTTTTGAGAATTTTTTAATATTTTCTATGGTTTTCCAGGATTTTTCTAGGATTTTCTTTCGGTTTCTATGGATTTCTGAGGGAATTCTAGGGTTTTCTAGATTTTTCTAGGAGTTTTCTAGGGTTTTCTATGATTTTCTATGATTTTCTAGGATTTTCTAGGGTTTTTCTAGGATTTTATAGTATTTTGCTACTTTTTTTCTAGGAATTTCTAGGATTTTCGAGGGTTTTCTATGAATTTATAGGGTTTTGTATGGTTTTTTTAGGGTTTTTATGGTTTTCAAGGGTTTTTCTATGATTTTCTAGGGTTTTCTAAGGATTTTCTAGGGATTTTTTGAGATTTTCTAGGGTTTTCTAGGGTTTTCTAGGATTTTCAATGGTTTTCTAGGAATTTTTTAGGATTTTCTAGGGTTTTCTAGGGATTTTCTAGGGTTTTCGAGGGATTTATGAGGTTTTTCTAGGTTTTTCTAGGAGATTTCTAAGGTTTTGTAGGGTTTTTTATGGTTTTCTAAGATTTTCCAAGATTTTCTAGGGTTTTTCTAGGTTTTTCTAGGGTTTTATATGAATTTAAAGGATTTTCTAGGGTTTTTTAAGGTTTTCTATGGTTTTTTAGGGTTTTCTAGAGTTTTCAAGAGTTTTTTAGGGTTTTCTATGATTTTCGAGGGTTTTTATAGGATTTTGTACGGTTTTCTAGGGTTTTTGTAGGGTTTTCTTGGGTTTTCTAAGATTTTCAAGTATTTTCTAGGATTTTCTTGGGTTTTTTAATGTTTTCTAGAGATTTCTGAGGGTTTTCTTGGATTTTCTTGAAGTTTTGTAGGGTTTTCTATGGTTTTCTACGATTTTCTAGAATTTTCTAAGGTTTTTCTAGGGTTTTCTGGGATTTTCTACGGATTTATAGGGTTTTGTTTGGGTTTTATAGGATTTTCGAGAGTTTTTTAGGGTTTTCTATGGTTTTCGAGGGTTTTTCTTGGATTTTCTAGGGTTTTCTATGGTTTTATAGGATTTTCTAGGAGTTTTCTAGGTTTTTCTAGGGTTTTCTAGGGGGGTTTTCTAGATTTTGTAGGAGTTTTCTAGGGTTTCGTAGGATTTTCTAAGGTTTGCTACGATTTTCTACGATTTTTCTAGGATGTTTTTAGGGATTTCGATGGTTTTTAAGGTTTTTCTACGATTTTGAAGGGTTTTTCTAGGATTTTATAGGGTTTTCTGGGGTATTTCTAGGATTTTCTAGGTTTTTCTTGGGTTTTCTAGCATTTTCCTGGGTTTTATAGGATTTTATAGAGATTTCTGAGGGTTTTCTAGATTTTTCTAGTGTTTTCTAAGGATTTATAGGGTTTTGTATGATTTTCTTAGAGTTTTCTAGTGTTTTAGAGTGTTTTTCAGGGTTTTCTATGGTTTTCGAGAGTTTTTCTAGGATTTTTTAGGGTTTTTAGGAATTTCTAGGGTTTTTGAGGGTTTTTCTAGGGTTTTCTAGTGTTTTTCTAGGGTGTTCGAGGGTTTTTCTAGGGTTTTCGAGGGTTTTTAGAGATTTTTGAGTAAATTCTAGGGTTTTCTAGGGTTTTTCTAGGGTTTTTGAGGGTTTTTTAGGGTTGTCTATGCTCTTCGAGGATTTTTCTAGGATTTTCTTGGGTTTTCTAGGGATTTCTGAGGGTATTCTAGGGTTTTCTAGGTTTTTCTATGAGTTTTCTAGGGTTATCTAGGATTTTCTTTGGTTTTCTACGATTGTCTAGGATTTTCTAAGGTTTTTCTATGGTGTTCTAATGTTTTTCTAGGATTTGTTAGGGTTTTATGGTATTTTTCTTGGATTTTCTAGGCATTTTCTAGGATTTTCTAAGGTTTTATAGGGATTTTCTAAGGTTTTCTAGGGTTTTGTGAGGGTTTTCCAGGTTTTTCTAGGAGTTTTCTAAGGTTTTGTAGGGTTTTTTATGGTTTTCTACGATTTTCTAGGATTTTCTAGGGTTTTCTATGGATTTATAGGATTGTTTAGGGTTTCTAGAGTTTTTTAGGGTTTTCTACGGTCTTTTAGGGTTTGTGAGAGTTTTTGTGAGTTTTTTAGGGTATTCTATAATTTTCGAGGGTTTTTCTAGGATTTTCTACGGTTTTCTTTGGTTTTTCTAGGATTTTCTTGGGTTTTCTAGGATTTTCAAGGATTTTCTAGGATGTTCGGGGGTTTTTCTAGGATTTTCTAGGGTTTTCCTGGGTTTTCTAGGATTTTCTTGGGTTTTCTAGGGTTTTATAGAGATATCTGAGGGTTTTCTATGTTTTTCTAGTGTTTTCTAAGGATTTATAGGGTTTTGTATGATTTTCTTAGGATTTTCTAGTGTTTCAGAGTGTTTTTTAGGGTTTTGTATGGTTTTCGATGTTTTTTCTAGGATTTTTTAGGGTTTTTCTAGGAATTTGGGGGATTTTCGACGGTTTTTAGGGATTTTTTAGTGATTTCTAGGGTTTTTTTATGGTTTTCGAGTGTTTTTTAGGGTTGTCTATGGTTTTCGATGATTTTTTTATGATTTTCTAGGATTTTCTTGGGTTTTCTAAGGATTTTTGAGGGTATTCTATGGTTTTCTAGGTTTTTCTAGGAGTTTTCTAGGGTTATCTAGGGTTTTCTTTGGTTTTCAACGATTTTCTAGGATTTTCTAAGGTTTTTCTAGGATTATGTTGGATTTTCTAGGGTTTTCTATGGATTTATAGGGTTTTCTATGGTTTTCTTTGGGTTTTCTATGATTTTCGAGGGTTTTCTAGGATTTTCTAGGGTTTTGTAGGGTTTTTCTTGGGTTTTGTAGGGATTTTCTAGGATTTTCTAGGGTTTTCGAGGGTTTTAAGGGGTTTCTACGATCTTTTAGGGTTTGGTAGAGTTTTCGAGAGTTTTTTAGGGTTTTCTATGTTTTTGGAGTGTTTTTCTAAGATTTTCTATGGTTTTGTAGGGTTTTTCTAGGATTTTCTTGGATTTTCTAGGATTTTCAAGGATTTTGTAGGATTTTCTTGGGTTTTTTAGGGATTTCTTGGGATTTCTTAGGGTTTTCTAGGTTTTTCTGGAGGAAGAGATTAGGGGTGAGCACGGGTAGCGGGTATCCGATTATCCGTCCGAACCCGAACCAAACCAATTAAGTTGGTTCTAGAACCAACGGGTAATCGGGTCCAACCCGAACCGAATCGATGGCTATTTCTAGTGATTGGTTTGGGTATCGGTTCTGGGGTGGCGAACCCGAATGAACCCGTGAACCCGATCATATATTAATTAAATAAAAATTATATATTTCTATTACACTTTTGTATTTAGCTTCTAATACGTTTGGTATTTAATATGTTTGTATTTTAGTGTGTTTAATGTTTAATATATTTGGATTTTAATATGTTTAGTTTGTTAATGTATTTGGTGTTTAACATATTTGGATTATTTCTGTTAATGTTACATCTTTATTGTAGTTGGTAAATTTTTAAGATAAAAATTTGGCTTTTATAATGAATCTCAAAGTCATCGGATACCCAATTACCCGATCTTAACCAATCCGTTCTTAATCGGTTTGGTTTGATTCGGGTACATAGACAAGAAAATAAAAGTTCAAACCAAACTAAACTGAGCTGTGCTCGCGCCTAGAAGAGATACAAGTATACTAAAATAGTAAAACTTTTAGAAGAGATTTGATTGAACTTTATTACTAATTAAGTTTCGTAATTTAATTAACATTTCTACAAGTATGTAATATGCATATATGTATACTAAAAGTCAATTACATTTTAATACATGTTGAAATAGATATAAAAATAAATAAAAAATATGTAAGACATATATACACAAATACAATTAATTAGTTTTTAGCCTAGATAAAATATTTTTTAATGCTATTAAAAATTCCTCCCACCCCAGTCAATAAATCGTCGGTCTCAAAGATCGTACCTGAAATAAAAGATTCTGTGCCACAACATATGCCAGAGCAGAAAAATACTTCCCTATTTTTAAAAATATTCATTATATTTTTAATGGACATTTAAAAGAAAAAAATCATAAAAAATTTTGATCATTACTTTTTTAACGATGCATCTTTAGATATAATCTTATAAACCACTATTTTCATTTCTATACATTGTTATTGCAATAAATAATTTGTTTCGTAACTGTAGCAATAATGTAATAAAATAAGTATTCTGATAGAAAAAAATATAGATTAAATTGTAATGCTAATCATTATGTATAGATAACGAGCATATGTCTTAAAGCTTGAAATATTATGGATTTTGATTTGAATATTATGTGTTATTGGTTTAAATAGAATTAAACAAATTTTGTTGTATCTAATTTTTTTTTTTAGTTTTGATACAGGGTCTACATATTTCCAGCATTATGTTTTGAAAAAAATCTCTAAACCGAAAAAAATGTAATATTTAGAAGCCCAAAATAGTCTTTTAATAGACGAACCAAATTATTGTCCAACTTTACAAATTTCAAACAAATATAGTAGTCTGATGAATGTCTAAAGAAATAAACCAAATAACAATAGAAGTGAACCAAAATTTATAAACTAAATTTTTATGTATTTTATCTATTTGCAATAGCTACTAACATTATTTTTTTATAGAACTATGTAACTATACATTAGTGTATGAACAAAATTATTTGATTTAATTGTTCAGTGATTTATTTATTTTTACTATAAATACAGATATTTCATTAGAATTTAGATAATAGTATATTACTAATATACATAATAAATGAGCTTGGAAAATAAAATTCACCACATTTCCAAGGCTAAAGAAACATGTCAAGCTAAGTTTACTAAAAAAGAAAATATTTAGTTTAAATTTTATATCCGCTATGTTAGTAATTATATTTTACATCTAAAAAGTAGAAATTTATTATAGAGAAAAATAATCGTGTATCATTTTTGAAATATATTTACTCTGCTATAAATAATTGTTGCTACTCAATTATATATTTGTATTTATAATTTTTTAAAAATAATATAAATTTAAAATTTATCCACTTAAATATTAAGAGAATAATTAAATGATAGATTAAAAGTTGTAATCATAGCTCAAATTAAATTCGTAACTTGTATTATAATTGTCACTAATTACACATAATTTTTTGAAAAGAATAAAACAACTCCTGTTCGTGATTATTCTCTGATCTGTAGTAGTTTAAATGTAACGTGGGCTAAACGAAATGGCCCAACCTTAAGACCAAAGGGCTAAGAAATCGGCCCATACGGTGCACCCGCACCAGAACCCGCCGGAATCTCTCTGTCTCTCTTTTCCCTCACCCTAGTGTTGGTGATTCGAAGATCTGCAAAACACACAATTTCTCTCTGCATTCTCTGTCTCTCTCGTCCTTTGTTTCTTTCTTTCATTCCTTTCCTTCATTTTTTTTCTTTTTCATTTGGAATTGGTTGTGTTTCTGTGCCGATGACGGGACCGATGGAGCCAAGCACGTCGTCGTCAATGAGGACGGTGTTTCTTAAGCCTCGGCGTGAGCCCATCGAGCACGGCCTCTTAGCGATCCCGACGCTCATCTTCCCCGACCCAGCGCAGAGAATAATTTCGGTGAAGCAGAAGCCTGTTGAGCTCTCCTCCGGCGGCGATCTCGGAGTCTCTACAGAGCCCGAGCAACCCACGGCCGTCGACTTGCAGGATCTGTTGCTGTTCTTGTACATTCAATCCTACAAGAGGGTCCTGTCGCGCACGCAGAAGGACTCCGTCGCCGTTGGTGACGTCTGGCCTTCCACATCCGCATTCGATGGCTACTTGTCCGCTCTCTGGCCGCTTCAGTTTCAATTATCCCTTCCCGGACGCAATCTATTTTTGGTCCATTGTGATTAGTTTTGTTTTAATCGTGGTCTTAAATTCTTTAGTTATTTGGATTTATTTGTTGAGCTTGGTTTGTAATTTCATGGATTACAGCGTTTGTTTCGGTGGCTGTAGTAATTTTAATGGTTTTTTTGTGGCTCCTGTTCTAGTATTCTCTCTTTCTCTCGCTTAACCTGGTAGCAAGTTTCAATTCCAGTAATTGTGTTGATGCTGAAGAGAAGTTTTGATTTTTTGTTTTTTGTTGCGTTTGTGGTTTTGGGATTTGATTTTGGTGTTTGGGTATGGGGTTTGTGGTTTGGGGTATGGGCTTGGGCTGGCTATGGGCTTTGGGCTGGGGCATTGGGCTGACTTTGGCTTTGGGCCTTGGGCCTTGACTTGGGATTTGGGCTTTGGGCTTTGGCCTTTGGGCTTGGGGGCTTGGGTCTTGGCCCTTAGGTTTAGGGTTTAGGGTTTAGGGGTTGGGGTTTAGGGTTTGGGGTTTGGGGTTTGGGGTTCGGGGGTTCGGGGTTCGGGGGATCGGGGGTTCGGGGGTTCGGGGGTTCGGGGTTTGGGGTTAGGGCTTAGGGCTTAGGGCTTAGGGCTTAGGGCTTAGGGCTTAGGGCTTAGGGCTTAGGGTCTAGGGTCTAGGGTCTAGGGTCTAGGGTCTAGGGTCTAGGGTTCAGGGTTTTAGGGTTTATGGGTCTAGGGTTTAGGGGTCTAGGGGTTTAGGGTTTAGGGGTTTAGGGTTTAGGGTTTAGGGTCTAGGGTCTAGGGTCTTGGGTCTTGGGTCTTGGGTCTTGGGTCTAGGGTCTAGGGTCTAGGGTCTAGGGTCTAGGGTCTAGGGTCTAGGGTTCAGGGTTCAGGGTTCAGGGTTTAGGGGTTCAGGGGTTTAGGGGTTCAGGGGTTCAGGGGTTCAGGGGTTCAGGGTCCAGGGTCCAGGGTCCAGGGTCCAGGGTCCAGGGTTCAGGGTCCAGGGTCCAGGGTCCAGGGTCCAGGGTCCAGGGTCCAGGGTCTAGGGTCCAGGGTCCAGGGTCTAGGGTTTGGGGTTTGGGGTCTAGGGTCTAGGGGTTTGGGGGTTTGGGGGTTGGGGGTTTGGGGTTTGGGATTTGGGGTTTGGGGGTTTGGGGTTTGGGGGTTTGGGGGTTTGGGGGTTTGGGGTTTGGGGTTTGGGGTTTTGGGGTTTTGGGGTTTGGGGTTGGGGGTTTGGGGTTGGGGGTCTGGGGTCTGGGGTCTGGGGTCTGGGGTCTGGGGTCTGGGGTCTGGGGTCTGGGGTTTAGGGTTTAGGGTTTAGGGCTTAGGGCTTAGGGCTTAGGGCTTAGGGCTTAGGGTTTAGGGCTTAGGGCTTAGGGCTTAGGGCTTAGGGCTTAGGGCTTAGGGCTTAGGGTTTAGGGTTTAGGGTTTAGGGTTTAGGGTTCAGGGTTCAGGGTTCAGGGTTCAGGGTTTAGGGTTCAGTGTTCAGGGTTCAGGGTTCAGGGTTCAGGGTTCAGGGTTTAGGGTTTAGGGTTTAGGGTTTAGGGTTTAGGGTTTAGGGTGTAGGGTTTAGGGTGTAGGGTGTAGGGTGTAGGGTGTAGGGTGTAGGGTGTAGGGTTTAGGGTGTAGGGTTTAGGGTGTAGGGTTTAGGGTGTAGGGTTTAGGGTTTAGGGTGTAGGGTGTAGGGTTTAGGGTTTAGGGTTTAGGGTTTAGGGTTTAGGGTTTAGGGTTTATGGTTTAGGGTTTAGGGTTTAGGGTTTAGGGTTTAGGGTTTATGGTTTAGGTACGGTTTTCGAGGGTTTTTCTAGGATTTTCTAAGGTTTTCTAGGGTTTTTCTAGGGTTTTTTAGCGTTTTCAAGGGTTTTCTAGGGTTTTCTACGCTTTTCTAGGATTTTCTAGGGCTTTTCTAGGGTTTTCTAGGGTTTTCTACGCTTTTCTAGGATTTTCTAGGGTTTTTTAGGATTTTCAAGGGTTTTTGAGGGTTTTTGTAAGGGTTTCTAGGGTTTTATAGGGTATTCTACGCTTTTGTAGGATTTTTTAGGGTTTTTCTAGGGTTTTCAAGGGTTTTCTAGGGTTTTCGAGGGTCTTTTAGGGTTTTTCTAGTATTTTCTAGGATTTTTGAGAGTTTTTTTATGGATTTCTAGATTTTTTCTAGGGTTTTCTAGGTTTTTCTAAGGTTTTCTAGGGTTTTTCTAGGGTTTTCTAGTGTTTTTTAGGGTTTTCTAGGGTTTTCTAGGGCTTTTTACGCTTTTCTAGGATTTTCTAGGGTTTTTCTAGGGTTTTTGAGGGTTTTTGTAGGATTTTCTAGGGTTTTCTACGCTTTTCTAGGGTTTTCAAAAGGGTTTTCTAGGGTTTTCGAGGGTTTTTTAGGGTTTTTCTAGTATTTTCTAGGATTTTCGAGAGTTTTTTACGGTTTTCTACGGTTTTCGAGGGTTTTTCTAGGATTTTCTAAGGTTTTCTAGGGTTTTTCTAGGTTTTTATAGGGTTTTTTAGGGGTTTTTCTAGGGTTTTTCTAGGGTTTTTCAAGGGTTTTCAAGGGTTTTCTACGCTTTTCTAGGATTTTCTAGAGTTTTTCTAGAGTTTTCTACGCTTTTCTAGGATTTTCTAGGGTTTTTCTAGGGTTTTCAAGGGTTTTCTAGGGTTATCGAGGTTTTTTAGGGTTTTTTTAGTATTTTCTAGGATTTTTGCGAGTTTTTTATGGTTTTCTACGGTTTTCGAGAGTTTTTCTAGGATTTGCTAAGGTTTTCTAGGGTTTTTCTAGGGTTTTCTATGATTTTTTAGGATTTTCTAGTGTTTTCTAGGGTTTTCTATGCTTTTCTAGGATTTTCTAGGGTTTTTCTAGAGTTTTCTAAGATTTTCTAGGATTTTCTACGCTTTTCTAGGATTTTCTAGGGTTTTCTAGGGTTTTTCAGGCTTTTCTAAGGTTTTCTACGCTTTTCTATGATTTTCTAGAGTTTTTCTAGGATTCTCTACGATTTTCTAGGTTTTTTAGGGTTTTTCTAGGGTTTTCTAGGATTTTCTAGGGTTTTTGATGGATTTTTTAGGGTTTTTCTAGGGTTTTCAAGTGTTTTTTAGGGTTTTCTATGGTTTTCGAGGGTTTTCTAGGATTTACTAGGGTTTTCTAGTTTTTTTAAGATTCTCTAGGATTTTCGAGGGTTTTTTCTAGGGTTTTCTAGGTTTTTTCTAGTATTTTCTAAGATTTTCGAGAGTTTTTTATGGTTTTCTATGGTTTTCGAGGATTTTTCTAGGATTTTCTAAGGGTTTAGGGTTTAGGGTTTAGGGTTTATGGTTTTTCTAGGGTTTTCTAGGGTTTTCTAGGGTTTTTTAGTATTTTTCTAGGGTTTTCTAGGGTTTTCTACGCTTTTCTTGGATTTTCTATGATTTTTCTAGGGTTTTTTAGGGTTTTTTTATGGTTTTTCTTTGGTTTTCTAGGGTTTTTTAGGGTTTTCTAGGGTTTTCTAGGGTTTTCTACGCTTTTCTAGGATTTTCTAGGGTTTTTCTAGGGTTTTCTAGGGTTTTCTTGGGTTTTCTACGCTTTTCTAGGATTTTCTAGGGTTTTTCTAGGGTTTTCTAGGGTTTTTCAGGGTTTTCTAGGGTTTTCTACACTTTTCCAGGATTTTCTAGGGTTTTTCTAGGGTTTTTCTACGGTTTTCTAGGATTTTTAGGGTTTTTTCTAAGATTTTCTAGGATTTTCTAGGGTTTTTTAGGGTTTTTCTAGGGTTTTCTAGGATTTTCTAGTGTTTTTCTAGGGTTTTCGAGGATTTTTTAGGGTTTTTCTAGGGTTTTCAAGGGTTTTTAGGGTTTTCTATAGTTTTCGATGGTTTTCTAGGATTTGCTAGGGTTTCTACGGTTTTCTAGGATTTTCTAGGGTTTTCGAGGGATTTTTCTAGGGTTTTCTAGGTTTTTCTAAGGTTTTCTAGTGTTTTCTAGGGTTTTTCTAGGATTTTCTAGGGTTTTTCATGATTTTCTAGGTTTTTCTACACTTTTCTAGGATTTTCTAGGGTTTTCTACGGTTTTCTAGGTTTTTTAGGGTTTTTCTAGGGTTTTCTAGGATTCTCTAAGGTTTTGAAGGTTTTTCTAGTGTTTTCTAGGATTTTCTAGGGTTTTTCTAGGGTTTTCGAGGGTTTTTTAGGGTTTTCTAGGTATTTCAAGGGTTTTTTAGGGTTTTCAATGGTTTTCGAGGGTTTTCTATGATTCTCTAGGGTTTTCTAGGATTTTCTAGGATTTTCTAGGGTTTTCGAGGGGTTTTTCTTGGGTTTTCTAGGATTTTCTAGGTTTTTCTAGGTTTTTTCTAGGGTTTTCTAGGTTTTTTAGAATTTTCTAAGATTTTCGAGAGTTTTTTATGGTTTTCTATGATTTTCAAGGGTTTTTCTAGGATTTTCTAAGGTTTTCTAGGATTTTTTTAGGGTTTTCTAGGGTTTTCTAGGGTTTTCCACGCTTTTCTAGGATTTTCTAGGGTTTTTCTAGGGTTTTCAAGGGTTTTCGAGGGTTTTTTAGGGTTTTTCTAGTATTTTCTAGGATTTTCGAGAGTTTTTTATGGTTTTCTATGGTTTTCGAGGTTTTTTCTAGGATTTTCTAAGGTTTTCTAGGGTTTTTCTAGGGTTTTCTAGGGTTTTTTAGGGTTTTCTAGGGTTTTCTGGGGTTTTCTACGCTTTTCTTGGATTTTCTAGGGTTTTTTAGAGTTTTTAGGGTTTTTCTAGAATTTTCTAGGGTTTTTGAGGGTTTTTGTAGGGTTTTCTAGGGTTTTCTAGGGTTTTCTACGCTTTTCTAGGATTTTCTAGGGTTTTTCTAGGGTTTTCGAGGGTTTTTAGGGTTTTTCTAGAATTTTCTAGGGTTTTTGATGGTTTTTGTACGGTTTTCTAGGGTTTTCTAGGATTTTCTACGCTTTTCTAGAATTTTCTAGGGTTTTTCTAGGGTTTTGTAGGGTTTTCGAGGGTTTTTTAGGATTTTTCTTGTATTTTCTAGGTTTTTCTAGGGTTTTTTAGCATTTTCAAGGGTTTTCTAGGGTTTCTACGCTTTTCTAGGATTTTCTAGGGCTTTTCTAGGGTTTTCTACGCTTTTCTAGGATTTTCTAGGGTTTTTTAGGATTTTCAAGGGTTTTTGAGGGTTTTTGTAAGGGTTTCAAGGGTTTTATAGGGTATTCTACGCTTTTGTAGGATTTTTTAGGGTTTTTCTAGGGTTTTCAAGGGTTTTCTAGGGTTTTCGAGGGTCTTTTAGGGTTTTTCTAGTATTTTCTAGGATTTTTGAGAGTTTTTTTATGGATTTCTAGGTTTTTTCTAGGGTTTTCTAGGTTTTTCTAGGGTTTTCTAAGGTTTTCTAGGGTTTTCTGAGGTTCTCTATGCTTTTCTAGGATTTTCTAGGGTTTTTCTAGGGTTTTTGAGGGTTTTTGTAGGATTTTCTAGGGTTTTCTACGCTTTTCTAGGATTTTCTAGGGTTTTTCTAGGGTTTTGAAAAGGGTTTTCTAGGGTTTTCGAGGTTTTTTTAGGGTTTTTCTAGTATTTTCTAGGATTTTCGAGAGTTTTTTACGGTTTTCTACGGTTTTCGAGGGTTTTTCTAGGATTTTCTAAGGTTTTCTAGGGTTTTTCTAGGTTTTTCTAGGGTTTTTTAGGGGTTTTTCTAGGGTTTTTCTAGGGTTTTTCAAGGGTTTTCTACGCTTTTCTAGGATTTTCTAGAGTTTTTCTAGGGTTTTCTAGGGTTTTCTACGCTTTTCTAGGATTTTCTAGGGTTTTTCTAGGGTTTTCTAGGGTTTTCTAGGGTTTTCAAGGGTTTTCTAGGGTTATCGAGGTTTTTTAGGGTTTTTTTAGTATTTTCTAAGATTTTTGCGAGTTTTTTATGGTTTTCTACGGTTTTCGAGGTTTTTTCTAGGATTTTCTAAGGTTTTCTAGGGTTTTTCTAGGGTTTTTTAGGGTTTTCTAGGGTTTTCTAGGATTTTCTAGAGTTTTTCTAGGGTTTTCAAGGGTTTTCTAGGGTTTTCGAGGGATTTTTATGCTTTTTCTAGTATTTTCTAGGATTTTCGAGAGTTTTTTATGGTTTTCTAAGGTTTTCGAGGTTTTTTCTAGGATTTTCTAAGGTTTTCTAGGATTTTTTAGGGTTTTCTCGGGTTTTTTAGGGTTTTCTGGGGTTTTCTACGCTTTTCTAGGATTTTCTAGGGTTTTCTACGATTTTCTAGGGTTTTCTACGCTTTTCTAGGATTTTCTAGGGTTTTTTAGGATTTTCAAGGGTTTTTGAGGGTTTTTGTAAGGGTTTCTAGGGTTTTATAGGGTATTCTACGCTTTTGTAGGATTTTTTAGGGTTTTTCTAGGGTTTTCAAGGGTTTTCTAGGGTTTTCGAGGGTCTTTTAGGGTTTTTCTAGTATTTTCTAGGATTTTTTAGAGTTTTTTTATGGATTTCTAGATTTTTTCTAGGGTTTTCTAGGTTTTTCTAGGGTTTTCTAAGGTTTTCTAGGGTTTTTCTAGGGTTTTCTAGTGTTTTTTAAGGTTTTCTAGGGTTTTCTGGGGCTTTCTACGCTTTTCTAGGATTTTCTAGGATTTTTCTAGGGTTTTTTAGGGTTTTTGTAGGATTTTCTAGGGTTTTCTACGCTTTTCTAGGGTTTTTCTAGGGTTTTCAAAAGGGTTTTCTAGGGTTTTCGAGAGTTTTTTAGGGTTTTTCTAGTATTTTCTAGGATTTTCGAGAGTTTTTTATGGTTTTCTACGGTTTTCGAGGGTTTTTCTAGGATTTTCTAAGTTTTTTTAGGGTTTTTCTAGGGTTTTTTAGGATTTTCTATGGTTTTTGAGGGTTTTTGTTGGGGTTTCTAGGGTTTTCTAGGGTTTTCTACGCTTTTCTAGGATTTTCTACGGTTTTTCTAGGGTTTTCAAGGGTTTTCTAGGGTTTTCGAGGGTTTTTTAGGCTTTTTCTAGTATTTTCCAAGATTTTCGAGAGCTTTTTATAGTTTTCTAGGTTTTTTCTAGGGTTTTCTAGGTTTTTCTAGGGTTTTCTAAGGTTTTCTAGGGATTTTCTAGGGTTTTTTATAGTTTTCTAGGGTTTTCTGGGGTTTTCCACGCTTTTCTAAGGTTTTTCTAGGGTTTTTGAGGGTTTTTGTAGGGTTTTCTAGGGTTTTCTACGCTTTTCTAGGATTTTCTAGGGTTTTTCTAGGGTTTTCAAGGGTTTTCTAGGGTTTTCGAGGGTTTTTTTAGGGTTTTTCTAGTATTTTCTAGGATTTTCGAGAGTTTTTTATGGTTTTCTACAGTTTTCGAGGATTTTCTAAGGTTTTCTAGGGTTTTTCTAGGTTTTTCTAGGGTTTTTTAGCGTTTTCAAGGGTTTTCTAGGGTTTTCTACGCTTTTCTAGGATTTTCTAGGGTTTTTCTAGGGTTTTCTAGGGTTTTCTACGCTTTTCTAGGATTTTCTAGGGTTTTTTAGGATTTTCAAGGGTTTTTGAGGGTTTTTGTAAGGGTTTTATAGGGTATTCTACGCTTTTGTAGGAAATTTTAGGGTTTTTCTAGGATTTTCAAGGGTTTTCTAGGGTTTTCGAGGGTCTTTTAGGGTTTTTCTAGTATTTTCTAGGATTTTTGAGAGTTTTTTTATGGATTTCTAGTTTTTTTCTAGGGTTTTCTAGGTTTTTCTAGGGTTTTCTAAGGTTTTCTAGGGTTTTTCTAGGGTTTTCTAGTGTTTTTTAGGGTTTTCTAGGGTTTCCTGGGGGTTTTCTACGCTTTTCTAGGATTTTCTAGGGTTTTTCTAGGGTTTTTGAGGGTTTTTGTAGGATTTTCTAGGGTTTTCTACGCTTTTCTAGAATTTTCTAGGGTTTTTCTAGGGTTTTTAAAAGGATTTTCTACTGTTTTCGAGGGTTTTTTTAAGGTTTTTCTAGTATTTTCGAGAGTTTTTTACTGTTTTCTACGGTTTTCGAGGGTTTTTCTAGGATTTTCTAAGGTTTTCTAGGGTTTTTCTAGGGTTTTTTAGGGGTTTTTCTAGGGTTTTCAAGGGGTTTCTACGCTTTTCTAGGATTTTCTAGAGTTTTTCTAGGGTTTTCTAGGGTTTTCTACGCTTTTCTAGGATTGTCTAGGGTTTTCAAGAGTTTTCTAGGGTTTTCGAGGGTTTTTTAGGGTTTTTCTCGTATTTTCTAGGATTTTCGAGAGTTTTTTATGGTTTTCTATGGTTTTCGAGGTTTTTTCTAGGATTTTCTAAGATTTTCTAGGATTTTTCTAGGGGTTTCTAGGGTTTTCTAGGGTTTTCTGGGGTTTTCTAGGATTTTATAGGGTTTTTCTAGGGTTTTTAGGGTTTTTCTAGGGTTTTTTAGGATTTTCTATGGTTTTTGAGGGTTTTTGTTGGGGTTTCTAGGGTTTTCTAGGGTTTTCTACGCTTTTCTAGGATTTTCTACGGTTTTTCTAGGATTTTCAAGGGTTTTCTAGGGTTTTCGAGGGTTTTTAGGCTTTTTCTAGTATTTTCTAAGATTTTCGAGAGCTTTTTATAGTTTTCTAGGTTTTTTCTAGGGTTTTCTAGGTTTTTCTAGGGTTTTCTAAGGTTTTCTAGGGATTTTCTAGGGTTTTCTAGGGATTTTCTAGGATTTTCTACGCTTTTCTAGGGTTTTTCTAGGGTTTTTGTAGGGTTTTCTAGGGTTTTCTACGCTTTTCTAGGATTTTCTAGGGTTTTTCTAGGGTTTTCTAGTGTTTTCGAGGGTTTTTTTTAGGGGTTTTCTAGTATTTTCTAGGATTTTCGAGAGTTTTTTATGGTTTTCTACGGTTTTCGAGGATTTTCTAAGGTTTTCTAGGGTTTTTCTAGGTTTTTTTAGGGTTTTTTAGCGTTTTCAAGGGTTTCCTAGGGTTTTCTACGCTTTTTTAGGATTTTCTAGGGCTTTTCTAGGGTTTTCTAGGGTTTTCTACGCTTTTCTAGGATTTTCTAGGGTTTTTTAGGATTTTCAAGGGTTTTTGAGGGTTTTTGTAAGGGTTTCTAGGGTTTTATAGAGTATTCTACGCTTTTGTAGGATTTTTTAGGGTTTTTCTAGGATTTTCAAGGGATTTCTAGGGTTTTCGAGGGTTTTTTAGGATTTTTCTTGTATTTTCTAGGATTTTCGAGAGTTTTTTATGGTTTTCTACGGTTTTCGAGGGTTTTTCTAGGATTTTCTAAGGTTTTCTAGGGTTTTTCTAGGGTTTTCTAGGCTTTTTAGGGTTTTCTAGGGTTTTCTAGGATTTTCTACGCTTTTCTAGGATTTTCTAGGTTTTTTCTAGGGTTTTCTAAGATTTTCGAGAGTTTTTTATGGTTTTCTATGGTTTTCGAGGGTTTTTCTAGGATTTTCTAATTTTTCTAGGGTTTTTCTAGGGTTTTTTAGGGTTTTCTAGGGTTTTCTAGGATTTTCTACGCTTTTCTAGGATTTTCTAGAGTTTTTCTAGGGTTTTCAATGGTTTTCTAGGGTTTTCGAGGGATTTTTATGCTTTTTCTAGTATTTTCTAGGATTTTCGAGAGTTTTTTCTGGTTTTCTATGGTTTTCGAGGTTTTTTCTAGGATTTTCTAAGGTTTTCTAGGATTTTTCTAGGGTTTTCTAGGGTTTTTTAAGGTTTTCTAGGGTTTTCTGGGGTTCTCTACGCTTTTCTAGGATTTTCTAGGGTTTTCTAGGTTTTTTAGGGTTTTTCTAGGATTTTCTAGGATTTTCTAGGGTTTTTGAGGGTTTTTCTAGCGTTTTCTAGGATTTTCTAGGGTTTTTCTAGGGTTTTCGAGGGGTTTTTAGGATTTTTCTAGAATTTTCAAGGGTTTTTTAGGGTTTTCTATGATTTTCGAGGGTTTTCTAGGATCTTCTAGGGTTTTCTAGGGTTTTCTAGGATTTTCTAGGGTTTTCGAGGGGTTTATCTAGGGTTTTCTAGGGTTTTCTAGGTTTTTCTAGGTTTTTTCTAGGGTTTTCTAGGTTTTTTCTAGTATTTTCTTAGATTTTCGAGAGTTTTTTATGGTTTTCTATGGTTTTTGAGGGTTTTTCTAGGATTTTCTAAGGTTTTCTAGGGTTTTTCTAGGGTTTTCTAGGGTTTTTTAGGGTTTTCTAGGGTTTTCTACGCTTTTCTAGGATTTTCTATGGTTTTTCTAGGGTTTTCAAGAGTTTTCTAGGGTTTTCGAGGGTTTTTTAGGGTTTTTCTAGTATTTTCTAGGATTTTCAAGAGTTTTTTATGGTTTTCTATGGTTTTCGAGGTTTTTTCTAGGATTTTCTAAGGTTTTCTAGGATTTTTCTAGGGGTTTCTAGCGTTTTTTAGGGTTTTCTAGGGTTTTCTGAGGTTTTCTAGGATTTTCTAGGGTTTTTCTAGGGTTTTTAGGGTTTTTCTATGGTTTTTTAGGATTTTCTATGGTTTTTGAGGGTTTTTGTTGGGGTTTCTAGGGTTTTCTAGGGTTTTCTACGCTTTTCTAGGATTTTCTACGGTTTTTCTAGGATTTTCAAGGGTTTTCTAGGGTTTTCGAGGGTTTTTTAGGCTTTTTCTAGTATTTTCTAAGATTTTCGAGAGCTTTTTATAGTTTTCTAGGTTTTTTCTATAATTTTCTAGGTTTTTCTAGGGTTTTCTAGGGATTTTCTAGGGTTTTCTAGGGTTTTTTATAGTTTTCTAAGGTTTTCTGGGGTTTTCTACGCTTTTCTAGGGTTTTTCTAGGGTTTTTGTAGGGTTTTGTCGGATTTTCTACGCTTTTCTAGGATTTTCTAGGATTTTTCTAGGGTTTTCAAGGGTTTTTTAGGGTTTTCGAGGGTTTTTTTTAGGGTTTTTCTAGTATTTTCTAGGATTTTCGAGAGTTTTTTATGGTTTTCTACGGTTTTCGAGGGTTTTTCTAGGATTTTCTAAGGTTTTCTAGGGTTTTTCTAGGTTTTTCTAGGGTTTTTTAGCGTTTTCAAGGGTTTTCTAGGGTTTTCTACGCTTTTCTAGTGTTTTTCTAGGTTTTCAAGGGTTTTCTAGGGTTTTCGAGGGTTTTTTATGGTTTTTCTAGTATTTTCTAGGATTTTCGAGAGTTTTTTATGGTTTTCTATGGTTTTCGAGGTTTTTTCTAGGATTTTCTAAGGTTTTCTAAGGTTTTTTTAGGGTTTTCTAGGATTTTTAGGGTTTTCTAGGGTTTTATGGAGTTTTTTACGCTTTTCTAGGATTTTCTAGGGTTTTTCGAGGGTTTTCTGGGATTTTTAGTGTTTTTCTAGGGTTTTCTAGGGTTTTTCTTGGGTTTTCAAGGGTTTTCTAGGGTTTTCAAGGGTTTTTAGGATTTTTCTAGTATTTTCTAGGATTTTCGAGAGTTTTTTATGGTTTTCTATGGTTTTCGAGGGTTTTCTTAGGATTTTCTAAGGTTTTCTAGGGTTTTTTAGGCTTTTTCTAGTATTTTCTAAGATTTTTGAGAGCTTTTTATAGTTTTCTAGGTTTTTTCTATAATTTTCTAGGTTTTTCTAGGGTTTTCTAAGGTTTTCTAGGGATTTTCTAGGGTTTTCTAGGGTTTTTTATAGTTTTCTTGGATTTTCTAGGGTTTTCTACGCTTTTCTAGAATTTTCTAGGGTTTTTCTAGGGTTTTCAAGGGTTTTCTAGGGTTTTCGAGGGTTTTTTTAGGGTTTTTCTAGTATTTTCTAGGATTTTCGAGAGTTTTTTATGGTTTTCTACGGTTTTCGAGGGTTTTTCTAGGATTTTCTAAGGTTTTCTAGGGTTTTTCTAGGTTTTTCTAGGGTTTTTTAGCGTTTTCAAGGGTTTTCTAGGGTTTTCTATGCTTTTCTAGGGCTTTTCTAGGGTTTTCTAGGGTTTTCTACGCTTTTCTAGGATTTTCTAGGGTTTTTTAGGATTTTCAAGGGTTTTTGAGGGTTTTTGTAAGGGATTCTAGGGTTTTATAGGGTATTCTACGCTTTTGTAGGATTTTTTAGGGTTTTTCTAGGGTTTTCAAGGGTTTCTAGGGTTTTCGAGGGTCTTTTAGGGTTTTTCTAGTATTTTCTAGGATTTTTGAGAGTTTTTTTATGGATTTCTAGGTTTTTTCTAGGGTTTTCTAGGTTTTTCTAGGGTTTTCTAAGGTTTTCTAGGGTTTTTCTAGGGTTTTCTAGTGTTTTTTAGGGTTTTCTGGGGTTTTCTATGCTTTTCTAGGATTTTCTAGGGTTTTTCTAGGGTGTTTGAGGGTTTTTGTAGGATTTTCTAGGGTTTTCTACGCTTTTCTAGGATTTTCTAGGGTTTTTCTAGGGTTTTCAAAAGGGTTTTCTAGGGTTTTCGAGGGTTTTTTAGGGTTTTTCTAGTATTTTCTAGGATTTTCGAGAGTTTTTTATGGTTTTCTACGGTTTTCGAGGGTTTTTCTAGGATTTTCTAAGGTTTTCTAGGGTTTTTCTAGGTTTTTCTAGGGTTTTTTAGGGGTTTTTCTAGGGTTTTTCTAGGGTTTTTCAAGGGTTTTCAAGGGTTTTCTACGCTTTTCTAGGATTTTCTAGAGTTTTTCTAGGGTTTTCTATGCTTTTCTAGGTTTTTCTAGGGTTTTCAAGGGTTTTCTAGGGTTATCGAGGTTTTTTAGGGTTTTTTAGTATTTTCTAGGATTTTTGCGAGTTTTTTATGGTTTTCTACGGTTTTCGAGGGTTTTTCTAGGATTTCCTAAGGTTTTCTAGGGTTTTTCTAGGGTTTTCTAGGATTTTTTAGGGTTTTCTAGTGTTTTCTAGGATTTTCTACGCTTTTCTAGGATTTTCTAGGGTTTTTTTAGGGTTTTCTAGGATTTTCTAGGGTTTTCTACGCTTTTCTAGGATTTTCTAGGGTTTTCTAGGGTTTTTCAGGCTTTCCTAGGGTTTTCTACGCTTTTCTATGATTCTCTAGAGTTTTTCTAGGATTCTCTACGATTTTCTAGGTTTTTTAGGGTTTTTCTAGGGTTTTCTAGGATTTTCTAGGGTTTTTAAGGGATTTTCTAGGGTTTTCTAGGATTTTCTAGGGGTTTTCTAGGGTTTTCGAGGGTTTTTTAGGGTTTTTCTAGGGTTTTCAAGTGGTTTTTAGGGTTTTCTATGGTTTTCGAGGGTTTTCTAGGATTTACTAGGGTTTTCTAGTGTTTTTTAGGATTCTCTAGGGTTTTCGAGGGGTTTTTCTAGGGTTTTCTAGGTTTTTTCTAGTATTTTCTAAGATTTTCGAGAGTTTTTTATGGTTTTCTATGGTTTTCGAGGGTTTTTCTAGGATTTTCTAAGGGTTTAGGGTTTAGGGTTTATGATTTAGGGTTTAGGGTTTAGGGTTTAGGGTTTTTCTAGAGTTTTCTAGGGTTTTTTAGTATTTTTCTAGAGTTTTCTACGCTTTTCTAGGATTTTCTAGGGTTTTCCTAGGGTTTTTTAGGGTTTTTTTAGGGTTTTTCTTTGGTTTTCTAGGGTTTTTTAGGGTTTTCTACGCTTTTCTAGGATTTTCTAGGGTTTTCTAGGGTTTTTCTAGGGTTTTCTAGGGTTTTCTACGCTTTTCTAGGATTTTCTAGGGTTTTTCTAGGGTTTTCTAGGGTTTTTCACGGTTTTCTAGGATTTTCTACACTTTTCTAGGAGTTTCTAGGGTTTTTCTAGGGTTTTCTACGGTTTTCTAGGTTTTTTAGGGTTTTTCTAGTATTTACTAAGATTTTCTAGAATTTTTGAGGGTTTTTCTAGTGTTTTCTAGGATTTTCTAGGGTTTTTCTAGGGTTTTCGAGGGTTTTTTAGGGTTTTTCTAGGGTTTTCAAGAGTTTTTTAGGGTTTTCTATGGTTTTCGAGGATTTTCTAGAGTTTTTGAGGGGTTTTTCTAGGGTTTTCTAGGTTTTTCTAGGTTTTTTCTATGGTTTTCTAGGTTTTTCTAGTATTTTCTAAGATTTTCGAGAGTTTTTTATGATTTTCTATGGTTTTCGAGGGTTTTTCTAGTATTTTCTAAGGTTTTCTAGGGTTTTTCTAGGGTTTTTTAGGGTTTTCTAGGATTTTCTAGGATTTTCTACGTTCTTCTAGGATTTTCTAGGGTTTTTCTAGGGTTTTCTAGGATTTTCTAGGGTTTTCTAGGATTTTCTAGGGTTTTCGAGGGGTTTTTCTAGGATTTTTTAGGGTTTTCTAGGTTTTCCTAGGTTTTTTCTAAGGTTTTCTAGGTTTTTTCTAGTATTTTCTAAGATTTTCGAGCGTTTTTTATGGTTTTCGAGGGTGTTTCTAGGATTTTCTGAGGTTTTCTAGGGTTTTTCTAGGGTTTTCTAGCGTTTTTTAGGGTTTTCTAGGGTTTTCTACGCTTTTCTAGGATTTTCTAGTGTTTTTCTAGGTTTTCAAGGGTTTTCTAGGGTTTTCGAGGGTTTTTTATGGTTTTTCTAGTATTTTCTAGGATTTTCGAGAGTTTTTTATGGTTTTCTATGGTTTTCGAGGTTTTTTCTAGGATTTTCTAAGGTTTTCTAAGGTTTTTTTAGGGTTTTCTAGGATTTTTAGGGTTTTCTGGAGTTTTTTACGCTTTTCTAGGATTTTCTAGCGTTTTTCGAGGGTTTTCTGGGATTTTTAGTGTTTTTCTAGGGTTTTCTAGGATTTTTCTTGGGTTTTCAAGGGTTTTCTAGGGTTTTCAAGGGTTTTTAGGGTTTTTCTAGTATTTTCTAGGATTTTCGAGAGTTTTTTATGGTTTTCGAGGGTTTTCTTAGGATTTTCTAAGGTTTTCTAGGGTTTTTCTAGGGTTTTCTATGGTTTTCTAGGGTTTTTTAGGGTTTTCTAGGGTTTTCTATGGTTTTCTATGGTTTTCTAGGATTTTCTAGGGTTTTCTAGGATTTTTCTAGGGTTTTCTACACTTTTCTAGGATTTTCTAGGATTTTTCTAGGGTTTTCTAGGGTTTTTCATGATTTTCTAGGGTTTTCTACACTTTTCTAGGATTTTCTAGGGTTTTTCTAGGGTTTTCTACGGTTTTCTAGGTTTTTTAGAATTTTTCTAGGGTTTTCTAGGATTTTCTAGGGTTTTTGAGGGTTTTTCTAGTGTTTTCTAGGATTTTCTAGGGTTTTTCTAGGGTTTTCGAGGGTTTTTTAGGGTTTTCTAGGGTTTTTAAGGGTTTTTTAGGGTTTTCTATGGTTTTCGAGGGTTTTCTAGGATTCTCTAGGGTTTTCTAGGGTTTTCTAGGATTCTCTAGGGTTTTCAAGGGTTTTCTAGGTTTTTCTAGGTTTTTTCTAGGGTTTTCTAGGTTTTTTCTAGTATTTTCTAAGATTTTCGAGAGTTTTTTACGGTTTTCTATAATTTTCGAGGGTTTTTCTAGGATTTTCTAAGGTTTTCTAGGGTGTTTCTAGGGTTTTCTAGGGTTTTTTAGGATTTTCTAGTGTTTTCTAGGGTTTTCTACGCTTTTCTAGGATTTTCTGGGGTTTTTCTAGGGTTTTCGAAGGTTTTTTAGGGTTTTTCTAGTATTTTCTAGGATTTTCGAGAGTTTTTTATGGTTTTCGAGGTTTTATCTAGGATTTTCTATGGTTTTCTAGGGTTTTTCTAGGGTTTTCTAGGGTTTTTTAGGGTTTTCTAGGGTTTTCTGGGGTTTTCTACGCTTTTCTAGGATTTTCTAGGGTTTTCTTGGGTTTTTAGGGTTTTTCTAGGATTTTTTAGGATTCTCTAGGGTTTTTGAGGGTTTTTGTAGGGTTTTCTAGGATTTTCTACGCTTTTCTAGGATTTTCTAGGGTTTTTCTATGGTTTTCAAAGGTTTTCTGCGGTTTTCGAGGGTTTTTAGGGTTTTTCTAGTATTTTCTAGGATTTTCGAGAGTTTTTTATGGTTTTCTACGGTTTTCGAGAATTTTTCTAGGATTTTCTAAGGTTTTCTATGATTTTTCTAGGGTTTTCTTGGGTTTTCTATGCTTTTCTAGGATTTTCTAGGGTTTTCTAGGGTTTTCTACGCTTTTCTAGGATTTTCTAGGATTTTTCTAGGGTTTTCTAGGTTTTTCTAGGTTTTTTTCTAGGGTTTTCTAGGTTTTTTCTAGTATTTTCTAAGATTTTCGATAGTTTTTTATGGTTTTCTATGGTTTTCGAGGGTTTTTCTAGGATTTTCTAAGGTTTTCTAGGGTTTTTTACGGTTTTCTAGGGTTTTTGAGAGTTTTTTATGGTTTTCTATGGTTTTCGAGGTTCTTTCTAGGATTTTCTAAGGTTTTCTAGGGTTTTCTAGGATTTTTTAGGGTTTTCTGGGGTTTTCTCCGCTTTTCTAGGATTTTCTATGGTTTTTCTAGGGTTTTCTAGGGTTTTTAGGGTTTGTCTAGGATTTTCTAAGATTTTCTACGGTTTTTGATGGTTTTTCTAGGGTTTTCTATGATTTTCTAGGATTTTCTACACTTTTCTAGAATTTTCTAGGGTTTTTCTAGGGTTTTCAAGGGTTTTCTAGGGTTTTCGAGGGTTTTTTAGGATTTTTCTTGTATTTTCTAGGATTTTCGAGATTTTTTATGGTTTTCTACGGGTTTCGAGGGTTTTTCTAGGATTTTCTAAGGTTTTCTAGGGTTTTTCTAGGGTTTTCTAGTGTTTTTTAGGGTTTTCTAGGGTTTTCTAGGGTTTTCTAGGGTTTTCTAGGATTTTCTAGGTTTTTCTAGGTTTTTTCTAGGGTTTTCTAGGTTTTTTCTAGTATTTTCTAAGATTTTCGAGAGTTTTTTATGGTTTTCTATGGTTTTCAAGGGTTTTTCAAGGATTTTCTAAGGTTTTCTAGGGTTTTTCTAGGGTTTTCTAGGGTTTTTTAGGGTTTTCTAGGGTTTTCTAGGATTTTCTATGCTTTTCTAGGATTTTCTAGGGTTTTTCTAGGGTTTTCAACGGTTTTCTAGGGTTTTCGAGGGTTTTTTATGGTTTTTCTAGTATTTTCTAGGATTTTTGAGAGTTTTTTATGGTTTTCTATGGTTTTCGAAGTTTTTTCTAGGATTTTCTAAGGTTTTCTAGGGGTTTTCTAGGGTTTTCTAGCCTTTTTTAGGGTTTTCTAGGGATTTCTGGGGTTTTCTACGCTTTTCTAGGATTTTCTAGGGTTTTTCGAGGGTTTTCTAGGGTTTTAGTATTTTTCTAGGGTTTTCTAGGATTTTCTATGGTTTTTGAGGGTTTTTGTAGGGTTTTCTATGCTTTTCTAGTATTTTCTAGGGTTTTCTAGGGTTCTCAAGGGTTTTCTAGGGTTTTCGAGGGTTTTTTAGTATTGTCTAGGATTTTCGAGAGTTTTTTATGGTTTTCTACGGTTTTCGAGGGTTTTTATAGGATTTTCTAAGGTTTTCTAGGGTTTTTCTAGGGTTTTCTAGGATTTTTTAGGGTTTTCTAGAGTTTTTTAGGGTTTTCTATGCTTTTCTAGGATTTCTAGGGTTTTTCTAGGGTTTTCTTTTGATTTCTACGCTTTTCTAGAATTTTCTAGGGTTTTTCTAGGGTTTTCTAGTGTTTTTCATGGTTTTCTAGGGTTTTCTACGCTTTTCTAGGATTTACTAGGGTTTTTCTAGTGTTTTCTATGGTTTTCTAGGTTTTCTAGGGTTTTCTAAAATTTTCTAGGGTTTTTATAGGGTTTTCGAGGGTTTTTTAGGGTTTTTCTAGGGTTTTCAAGGATTTTTTAGGGTTTTCTATGGTTTTCGAGGGTTTTCTAGGGTTTTCTAGGGTTTTCTAGGATTTTCTAGGGTTTTCGAGGGGTTTTTCTAGGGTTTTCTAGGTTTTTTCTAGTATTTTCTAAGATTTTCGATAGTTTTTTTTGTTTTCTATGGTTTTCGAGGGTTTTTCTAGGATTTTCTAGGGTTTTCTAGGGTTTTCTACGCTTTTCTAGGATTTTCTAGGGTTTTTCTAGGGTTTTCAAGGGTTTTCGAGGGGTTTTTAGGGTTTTTCTAAGGTTTTCAAGGGTTTTTTATGGTTTTCGAGGGTTTTCTAGGATTTCCTAGGGTTTTCTAGGGTTTTCTAGGATTTTCTAGGATTTTCGAGGAGTTTTTCTAGGGTTTTCTAGGGTTTTCTAGTTTTTTCTAGGTTTTTTCTAGGGTTTTCTAGGTTTTTTCTAGTATTTTCTAAGATTTTCGAGAGTTTTTTATGGTTTTCTATGGTTTTCGAGGGTTTTTCTAGGATTTTCTAAGGTTTTCTAGGGTTTTCTAGGGTTTTCTCGGATTTTCTACGCTTTTCTAGGATTTTCTAGGGTTTTCAAGGGTTTTCTAGGGTTTTCGAGGGTTTTTTAGGGTTTTTCTAGTATTTTCTAAGATTTTCGAGAGTTTTTTATGGTTTTCTATGGTTTTCGAGGTTTTTTCTAGGTTTTTCTAAGTTTTTTAGGGTTTTTCTAGGGTTTTCTAGGGTTTTTAGGGTTTTCTAGGGGTTTCTGGGGTTTTCTACGCTTTTCTAGGATTTTCTAGGGTTTTTTTAGGATTTTCTAGGGTTTCTTGGGTTTTTCTAGGGTTTCTAGAATTTTCTAGGGTTTTTGAGGGATTTTGTAGGGTTTTCTACGCTTTTCTAAGATTTTCTAGGGTTTATCTTGGGTTTTCAAGGGTTTTCTAGGGTTTTCGAGGGTTTTTAGAGTTTTTCTAGTATTTTCTAGCATTTTCTAGTATTTTCTAGTATTTTCTAAGATTTTCGAGAGTTTTTTATAGTTTTCTACGGTTTTCAAGGGTTTTCTTATAATTTTCTAAGGTTTTCTAGGGTTTTTCTAGGGTTTTCTAGGGTTTTCTAGGGGTTTCTAAGATTTTCTACGCTTTTTTAGGATTTTCTAGGGTTTTTCTAGGGTTTTCTACGCTTTTCTAGGATTTTCTAAGGTTTTTCTAGGGTTTTCTACGGTTTTCTAGGTTTTTTAGGGTTTTCCTAAGGTTTTCTAGGATTTTCTAGGTTTTTTTAGGATTTTTCTAGTGTTTTCTAGGATTTTCTAGGGTTTTTCTAGGGTTTTCGACGGTTTTTTATGGTTTTTCTATGGTTTTCAAGGGTTTTTTAGGGTTTTCGAGGGTTTTCAAGAATTCTCTAGGGTCTTCTAGGGTTTTCGAGGGGTTTTTCTAGGGTTTTCTAGGGTTTTCTAGGTTTTTCTAAATTTTTTCTAGGGTTTTCTAGGTTTTTTCTAGTATTTTCTAAGATTTTCGAGGGTTTTTTTATGGTTTTCTATGGTTTTCGAGGGTTTTTCTAAGGTTTTCTAGGGTTTTCTAGGGTTTTTTAGGGTTTTCTAAGGTTTTCTAGGATTCTCTACGCTTTTCTAGGATTTTCTAGGGTTTTTCTAGGGTTTTCAAGAGTTTTCTAGGGTTTTCAAGGGTTTTTTAGGGTTTTTCTAGTATTTTCTAGGATTTTCGAGAGTTTTTTATGATTTTCTATGGTTTTCGAGGTTTTTACTAGGATTTTCTAAGGTTCTCTTGGGTTTTTCTAGGGTTTTCTACGGTTCTCTGGGGTTTTCTACGCTTTTCTAGGATTTTCTAGGCCTTTTCTAGGGTTTTCTAGGGTTTTTCTAGGGTTTTCTAGGATTTTCTTGAGTTTTTGAGAGTTTTTGTAGGATTTTCTTGGGTTTTCTACGCTTTTCTAGAATTTTCTAGGGTTTTTCTTGGGTTTTCTAGGGTTTTCGAGGGTTTTTAGGGTTTTTCTAGTATTTTCTAGGATTTTCGAGAGTTTTTTATGGTTTTCTACGGTTTTCGAGGGTTTTCCTAGGATTTTCTAAGGTTTTCTAGGATTTTTCTAGGGTTTTCTAGGGTTTTCTAGGATTTTTTAGGGTTTTCTACGCTTTTCTAGGATTTTCTAGGGTTTTTCTAGGGTTTTCTAGGGTTTTCTACACTTTTCTAGGATTTTCTAGGGTTTTCTAGGATTTTCTAGGGTTTTCTACGCTTTTCTAGGATTTTCTAGGGTTTTTCACGGGTTTTCTACGGTTTTCTAGATTTTTTAGGGTTTTTCTAGGGTTTTCTTGGGTTTTTGAGGGTTTTTCTAGTGTTTTCTCGGATTTTCTAGGGTTTTTTTAGGGTTTTCGAGAGTTTTTTAGGGTTTTCTAGGGTTTTCAAGGGTTTTTTAGGGTTTTCTATGGTTTTCGAGGGTTTTCTAGGATTCTCTAGGGTTTTCTAGGGTTTTCTAGGATTTTCTAGGGTTTTCGAGGAGTTTTTCTAGGGTTTTCTACGCTTTTCCAAGATTTTCTATGGTTTTTCTAGGGTTTTCTGGAGTTTTCTAGGGTTTTCTACGCTTTTCTAGGATTTTCTAGGGTTTTTCTAGGGTTTTCTAGGGTTTTCTATGGTTTTCGAGGGTTTTTTAGGGTTTTTGAGGGGTTTTTCTAGGGTTTTCTAGGTTTTTCTATGTTTTTTCTAGGGTTTTCTAGGTTTTTTCTAGTATTTTCTAAGATTTTCGAGAGTTTTTTATGGTTTTCTATGGTTTTCGAGGGTTTTCTAGGATTTTCTAAGGTTTTCTAGAATTTTTCTAGGGTTTTCTAGGGTTTTTTAGGGTTTTCTAGGGTTTTTGAGAGTTTTTTATGGTTTTCTATGGTTTTTGAGTTTCTTTCTAGGATTTTCTAAGGTTTTCTAGGGTTTTTCTAGGGTTTTCTAGGGTTTTCTAGGATTTTCTACGCTTTTCTAGAATTTTCTAGGGTTTTTCTAGGGTTTTCAAGGGTTTTCTAGGGTTTTCGAGGATTTTTTAGGATTTTTCTTGTATTTTCTAGGATTTTCGAGAGTTTTTTATGGTTTTCTACGGTTTTCGAGGGTTTTTCTAGGATTTTCTAAGGTTTTCTAGGGTTTTTCTAGGGTTTTCTAGGGTTTTTTAGGGTTTTCTAGGATTTTCTACGCTTTTCTAGGATTTCCTAGGTTTTTTCTAGGGTTTTCTAGGTTTTTTCTAGTATTTTCTAAGATTTTCGAGAGTTTTTTATTGTTTTCTATGGTTTTCGAGGGTATTTCTAGGATTTTCTAATGTTTTCTAGGGTTTTTCTAGGATTTTTTAGGGTTTTCTAGGGTTTTCAAGGATTTTCTACGCTTTTCTAGGATTTTCTTGAGTTTTTCTAGGGTTTTCTAGGGTTTTCGAGGGATTTTTATGCTTTTTCTAGTATTTTCTAGGATTTTCGAGAGTTTTTTATGGTTTTCTATGGTTTTCGAGGTTTTTTCTAAGATTTTCTAAGGTTTTCTAGGATTTTTCTAGGGTTTTCTAGGGTTTTTTAGGGTTTTCTAAGGTTTTCTGGGGTTTTCTACGCTTTTCTAGGATTTTCTAGGGTTTTCTACGGTTTTCTAGGTTTTTTAGGGTTTTTCTAGGATTTTCTAGGATTTTCTAGGGTTTTTGAGGGTTTTTCTAGCGTTTTCTAGGATTTTCTAGGGTTTTTCTAGGGTTTTTGAGGGGTTTTTAGGGTTTTTCTAGATTTTTCAAGGGTTTTTTAGGATTTTCTATGATTTTCGAGGGTTTTCTAGGATCTTCTAGGGTTTTCTAGGATTTTCTAGGGTTTTCGAGGGGTTTTTCTAGGGTTTTCTAGGTTTTTCTAGGATTTTTCTAGGGTTTTATAGGTTTTTTATAATATTTTCTTAGATTTTCGAGAGTTTTTTATGGTTTTCTATGGTTTTCGAGGGTTTTTCTAGGATTTTCTAAGGTTTTCTAGGGTTTTTCTAGGGTTTTCTAGGGTTTTTTAGGGTTTTCTAGGGTTTTCTACGCTTTTCTAGGATTTTCTATGGTTTTTTTAGGGTTTTCAAGAGTTTTCTAGGGTTTTCGAGGGTTTTTTAGGGTTTTTCTAGTATTTTCTAGTATTTTCGAGAGTTTTTTATGGTTTTCTATGGTTTTCGAAGTTTTTTCTAGGATTTTCTAAGGTTTTCTAGGATTTTTCTAGGGGTTTCTAGGGTTTTTTAGGGTTTTCTGGGGTTTTCTAGGATTTTCTAGGGTTTTTCTAGGGTTTTTAGGGTTTTTCTAGGGTTTTTTAGGATTTTCTACGGTTTTTCTAGGGTTTTCAAGGGTTTTCTAGGGTTTTCGAGGGTTTTTTAGGCTTTTTCTAGTATTTTCTAAGATTTTCGAGAGCTTTTTATAGTTTTCTAGGGATTTTCTAGGGTTTTCTAGGGTTTTTTTATAGTTTTCTAGGGTTTTCTGGGGTTTTCTACGCTTTTCTAGGGTTTTCTAGGGTTTTTGAGGGTTTTTGTAGGGTTTTCTAGGGTTTTCTACGCTTTTCTAGGATTTTCTAGGGTTTTTCTAGGGTTTTCAAGGGTTTTCTAGGGTTTTCGAGGGTTTTTTTAGGGTTTTTCTAGTATTTTCTAGGATTTTCGAGAGTTTTTTATGGTTTTCGAGGGTTTTTCTAGGATTTTCTAAGGTTTTCTAGGGTTTTTCTAGGTTTTTCTAGGGTTTTTTAGCGTTTTCAAGGGTTTTCTAGGGTTTTCTACGCTTTTCTAGGATTTTCTAGGGCTTTTCTAGGATTTTCTAGGGTTTTCTACGCTTTTCTAGGATTTTCTAGGGTTTTTCATTGTTTTCTAGGGTTTTCTACGGTTTTCTAGATTTTTTAGGGTTTTTCTAGGGTTTTCTTGGGTTTTTGAGGGTTTTTCTAGTGTTTTCTCGGATTTTCTAGGGTTTTTTTAGGGTTTTCGAGTGTTTTTTAGGGTTTTCTAGGGTTTTCAAGGGTTTTTTAGGATTCTCTAGGGTTTTTTAGGGTTTTCTAGGATTTTCTAGGGTTTTCGAGGAGTTTTTCTAGGGTTTTCTACGCTTTTCCAAGATTTTCTATGGTTTTTCTAGGGTTTTCTGGAGTCTTCTAGGGTTTTCTACGCTTTTCTAGGATTTTCTAGGGTTTTTCTAGGGTTTTCTAGGGTTTTCTATGGTTTTCGAGGGTTTTTTAGGGTTTTTGAGGGGTTTTTCTAGGGTTTTCTAGGTTTTTCTATGTTTTTTCTAGGGTTTTCTAGGTTTTTTCTAGTATTTTCTAAGATTTTCGAGAGTTTTTTATGGTTTTCTATGGTTTTCGAGGGTTTTCTAGGATTTTCTAAGGTTTTCTAGGATTTTTCTAGGGTTTTCTAGGGTTTTTTAGGGTTTTCTAGGGTTTTCGAGAGTTTTTTATGGTTTTCTATGGTTTTTGAGTTTCTTTCTAGGATTTTCTAAGGTTTTCTAGGGTTTTTCTAGGGTTTTCTAGAGTTTTCTGGGGTTTTCTACGCTTTTCTAGGATTTTCTAGGGTTTTTCTAGGGTTTTCAAGGGTTTTCGAGGGGTTTTTAGGGTTTGTCTAGGATTTTCTAAGATTTTCTACGGTTTTTGATGGTTTTTGTAGGGTTTTCTAGGGTTTTCTAGGATTTTCTACGCTTTTCTAGAATTTCCTAGGGTTTTTCTAGGGTTTTCAAGGGTTTTCTAGGATTTTCGAGGGTTTTTTAGGATTTTTCTTGTATTTTCTAGGATTTTCGAGAGTTTTTTATGGTTTTCTACGGTTTTCGAGGGTTTTTCTAGGATTTTCTAAGGTTTTCTAGGGTTTTTCTAGGGTTTTCTAGGGTTTTTTACGGTTTTCTAGGATTTTCTACGCTTTTCTAGGATTTCCTAGGTTTTTTCTAGGGTTTTCTAGGTTTTTTCTAGTATTTTCTAAGATTTTCGAGAGTTTTTTATGGTTTTCTATGGTTTTCGAGGGTATTTCTAGGATTTTCTAATGTTTTCTAGGATTTTTCTAGGATTTTTTAGGGTTTTCTAGGGTTTTCTAGGATTTACTATGCTTTTCTAGGATTTTCTAGAGTTTTTCTAGGGTTTTCTAGGGTTTTCGAGGGATTTTTATGCTTTTTCTAGTATTTTCTAGGATTTTCGAGAGTTTTTTATGGTTTTCTATGGTTTTCGAGGTTTTTTCTAAGATTTTCTAAGGTTTTCTAGGATTTTTCTAGGGTTTTCTAGGGTTTTTTAGGGTTTTCTAGGGTTTTCTGGGGTTTTCTACGCTTTTCTAGGATTTTCTAGGGTTTTCTACGGTTTTCTAGGTTTTTTAGGGTTTTTCTAGGATTTTCTAGGATTTTCTAGGGTTTTTGAGGGTTTTTCTAGCGTTTTCTAGGATTTTCTAGGGTTTTTCTAGGGTTTTTGAGGGGTTTTTAGGGTTTTTCTAGAATTTTCAAGGGTTTTTTAGGATTTTCTATGATTTTCGAGGGTTTTCTAGGATCTTCTAGGGTTTTCTAGGATTTTCTAGGGTTTTCGAGGGGTTTTTCTAGGGTTTTCTTGGGTTTTCTAGGTTTTTCTAGGTTTTTTCTAGGGTTTTCTAGGTTTTTTCTAATATTTTCTTAGATTTTCGAGAGTTTTTTATGGTTTTCTATGGTTTTCGAGGGTTTTTCTAGGATTTTCTAAGGTTTTCTAGGGTTTTTCTAGGGTTTTCTAGGGTTTTTTAGGGTTTTCTAGGGTTTTCTACGCTTTTCTAGGATTTTCTATGGTTTTTCTAGGGTTTTCAAGAGTTTTCTAGGGTTTTCGAGGGTTTTTTAGGGTTTTTCTAGTATTTTCTAGGATTTTCGAGAGTTTTTTATGGTTTTCTATGGTTTTCGAGGGTTTTTCTAGGATTTTCTAAGGTTTTCTAGGATTTTTCTAGGGGTTTCTAGGGTTTTTTAGGGTTTTCTAGGGTTTTCTGGGGTTTTCTAGGATTTTCTAGGGTTTTTCTAGGGTTTTTAGGGTTTTTCTAGGGTTTTTTAGGATTTTCTACGGTTTTTCTAGGGTTTTCAAGGGTTTTCTAGAGTTTTCGAGGGTTTTGTAGGCTTTTTCTAGTATTTTCTAAGATTTTCGAGAGCTTTTTATAGTTTTTTAGGTTTTTTCTAGGGTTTTCTAGGTTTTTCTAGGGTTTTCTAAGGTTTTCTAGGGATTTTCTAGGGTTTTCTAGGGTTTTTTTTATAGTTTTCTAGGGTTTTCTGGGGTTTTCTACGCTTTTCTAGGTTTTTTCTAGGGTTTTTCTAGGGTTTTCTGGGGTTTTCTACGCTTTTCTAGGTTTTTCTAGGGTTTTCTAGGGTTTTCTACGCTTTTCTAGGATTTTCTAGGGTTTTTCTAGGGTTTTCAAGGGTTTTCTAGGGTTTTCGAGGGTTTTTTTAGGGTTTTTCTAGTATTTTCTAGGATTTTCGAGAGTTTTTTATGGTTTTCTACGGTTTTCGAGGGTTTTTCTAGGATTTTCTAAGGTTTTCTAGGGTTTTCTAGGTTTTTCTAGGGTTTTTTAGCGTTTTCATGGGTTTTCTAGGGTTTTCTACGCTTTTCTAGGATTTTCTAGGGCTTTTCTAGGATTTTCTAGGGTTTTCTACGCTTTTCTAGGATTTTCTAGGGTTTTTTAGGATTTTCAAGGGTTTTTGAGGGTTTTTGTAAGGGTTTCTAGGGTTTTATAGGGTATTCTACGCTTTTGTAGGATTTTTTAGGGTTTTTCTAGGGTTTTCAAGGGTTTTCTAGGGTTTTCGAGGATCTTTTAGGGTTTTTCTAGTATTTTCTAGGATTTTTGAGAGTTTTTTTATGGATTTCTAGGTTTTTTCTGGGTTTTCTAGGTTTTTCTAGGGTTTTCTAAGATTTTCTAGGGTTTTTCTAGGGTTTTCTAGTGTTTTTTAGGGTTTTCTAGGGTTTTCTGGGGTTTTCTACGCTTTTCTAGGATTTTCTAGGGTTTTTCTAGGGTGTTTGAGGGTGTTTGTAGGATTTTCTAGGGTTTTCTACGCTTTTCTAGGATTTTCTAGGGTTTTTCTAGGGTTTTCAAAAGGGTTTTCTAGGGTTTTCGAGGGTTTTTTAGGGTTTTTTCTAGTATTTTCTAGGATTTTCGAGAGTTTTTTAAGGTTTTCGAGGGTTTTTCTAGGATTTTCTAAGGTTTTCCAGGGCTTTTCTAGGTTTTTCTAGGGTTTTTAGGGGTTTTTCTAGGGTTTTTCTAGGGTTTTTCAAGGGTTTTCAAGGGTTTTCTACACTTTTCTAGGATTTTCTAGAGTTTTTCTAGGGTTTTCTAGGGTTTTCTACGCTTTTCTAGGATTTTCTAGGGTTTTTCTAGGGTTTTCAAGGGTTTTCTAGGGTTATCAAGGTTTTTTAGGGTTTTTTTATTATTTTCTAGGATTTTTGCGAGTTTTTTATGGTTTTCTACGGTTTTCGAGGGTTTTTCTAGGGTTTTTCTAGGGTTTTCTAGGGTTTTCTTGGGTTTTTCAGGCTTTCCTAGGGTTTTCTACGCTTTTCTATGATTTTCTAGAGTTTTTCTAGGATTCTCTACGATTTTCTAGGTTTTTTAGGGTTTTTCTAGGGTTTTCTAGGATTTTCTAGGGTTTTTGAGGGATTTTCTAGGGTTTTCTAGGATTTTCTAGGGGTTTTCTAGGGTTTTCGAGGGTTTTTTAGGGTTTTTCTAGGGTTTTCAAGTGGTTTTTAGGGTTTTCTAGGGTTTTCGAGGGTTTTCTAGGATTTACTAGGGTTTTCTAGTGTTTTTTAGGATTCTCTAGGGTTTTCGAGGGGTTTTTCTAGGGTTTTCTAGGTTTTTTCTAGTATTTTCTAAGATTTTCGAGAGTTTTTTATGGTTTTCTATGGTTTTCGAGGGTTTTTCTAAGATTTTCTAAGGGTTTAGGGTTTAAGGTTTATGATTTAGGGTTTAGGGTTTAGGGTTTAGGGTTTTTCTAGGGTTTTCTAGGGTTTTTTAGTATTTTTCTAGGGTTTTCTAGGGTTTTCTACGCTTTTCTAGGATTTTCTAGGGTTTTCCTAGGGTTTTTTAGGGTTTTTAGGGTTTTTCTTTGGTTTTCTAGGGTTTTCTAGGGTTTTCTACGCTTTTCTAGGATTTTCTAGGGTTTTCTAGGGTTTTTCTAGGGTTTTCTAGGGTTTTCTACGCTTTTCTAGGATTTTCTAGGGTTTTTCTAGGGTTTTCTAGGGTTTTTCACGGTTTTCTAGGGTTTTCTACGCTTTTCTAGGAGTTTCTAGGGTTTTTCTAGGGTTTTCTACGGTTTTCTAAGTTTTTTAGGGTTTTTCTAGTGTTTTCTAAGATTTTCTAGAATTTTTGAGGGTTTTTCTAGTGTTTTCTAGGATTTTCTAGGGTTTTTCTAGGGTTTTCGAGGGTTTTTTAGGGTTTTTCTAGGGTTTTCAAGAGTTTTTTAGGGTTTTCTATGGTTTTCGAGGATTTTCTAGAGTTTTTGAGGGGTTTTTCTAGGGTTTTCTATTTTTTTCTAGGTTTTTTTTAGGGTTTTCTAGGTTTTTTCTAGTATTTTCTAAGATTTTCGAGAGTTTTTTATGATTTTCTATGGTTTTCGAGGGTTTTTCTAGTATTTTCTAAGGTTTTCTAGGGTTTTTCTAGAGTTTTTTAGGGTTTTCTAGGATTTTCTAAGATTTTCTACGTTTTTCTAGGATTTTCTAGGGTTTTTCTAGGGTTTTCTAGGGTTTTCTAGGGTTTTCTAGGATTTTCTAGGGTTTTCGAGGGGTTTTTCTAGGATTTTTTAGGGTTTTCTAGGTTTTCCTAGGTTTTTTAGAGGGTTTTCTAGGTTTTTTCTAGTATTTTCTAAGATTTTCGAGCGTTTTTTATGGTTTTCGAGGGTTTTTCTAGGATTTTCTAAGGTTTTCTAGGGTTTTTCAAGGGTTTTCTAGCGTTTTTTAGGGTTTTCTAGGGTTTTCTATGCTTTTCTCGGATTTTCTAGTGTTTTTCTAGGTTTTCAAGGGTTTTCTAGGGTTTTCGAGGGTTTTTTATGGTTTTTCTAGTATTTTCTAGGATTTTCGAGAGTTTTTTATGGTTTTCTATGGTTTTCGAGGTTTTTTCTAGGATTTTCTAAGGTTTTCTAAGGTTTTTTTAGGGTTTTCTAGGATTTTTAGGGTTTTCTAGGGTTTTCTGGAGTTTTTTACGCTTTTCTAGGATTTTCTAGGGTTTTTCGAGGGTTTTCTGGGATTTTTAGTATTTTTCTAGGGTTTTCTAGGGTTTTTCTTGGGTTTTCAAGGGTTTTCTAGGGTTTTCAAGGGTTTTTAGGGTTTTTCTAGTATTTTCTAGGATTTTCGAGAGTTTTTTATGGTTTTCTATGGTTTTCGAGGGTTTTCTTAGGATTTTCTAAGGTTTTCTAGGGTTTCTAGGGTTTTCTAGGGTTTTTTAGGGTTTTCTAGGGTTTTCTAGGGTTTTCTATGGTTTTCTAGGATTTTCTAGGGTTTTCTAGGATTTTTCTAGGGTTTTCTAGGGTTTTCTACACTTTTCTAGGATTTTCTAGGGTTTTTCTAGGGTTTTCTAGGGTTTTTCATGATTTTCTAGGGTTTTCTACACTTTTCTAGGATTTTCTAGGGTTTTTCTAGGGTTTTCTACGGTTTTCTAGGTTTTTTAGAATTTTTCTAGGATTTTCTAGGATTTTCTAGGGTTTTTGAGGGTTTTTCTAGTGTTTTCTAGGATTTTCTAGGGTTTTCGAGGGTTTTTTAGGATTTTCTAGGGTTTTCAAGGGTTTTTTAGGGTTTTCTATGGTTTTCGAGGGTTTTCTAGGATTCTCTAGGGTTTTCTAGGGTTTTCTAGGGTTTTCTAGGTTTTTCTAGGTTTTTTCTAGGGTTTTCTTGGTTTTTTCTAGTATTTTCTAAGATTTTCGAGAGTTTTTTATGGTTTTCTATAATTTTCGAGGGTTTTTCTAGGATTTTCTAAGGTTTTCTAGGGTGTTGCTAGGGTTTTCTAGGGTTTTTTAGGGTTTTCTAGTGTTTTCTAGGGTTTTCTACGCTTTTCTAGGATTTTCTTGGGTTTTTCTAGGGTTTTCAAGGGTTTTCTAGGGTTTTCGAAGGTTTTTTATTGTTTTTCTAGTATTTTCTAGGATTTTCTAGAGTTTTTTATGGTTTTCGAGGTTTTATCTATGATTTTCTATGGTTTTCTAGGGTTTTTCTAGGGTTTTCTAGGGTTTTTTAGGGTTTTCTAGGATTTTCTGGGGTTTTCTACGCTTTTCTAGGATTTTCTAGGGTTTTCTTGGGTTTTTAGGGTTTCTCTAGGAGTTTTTAGGATTCTCTAGGGTTTTTGAGGGTTTTTGTAGGGTTTTCTAGGATTTTCTACGCTTTTCTAGGATTTTCTAGGGTTTTTCTATGGTTTTCAAAGGTTTTCTACGGTTTTCGAGGGTTTTCAGGGTTTTTCTGGTATTTTCTAGGATTTTCGAGAGTTTTTTATGGTTTTCTACGGTTTTCGAGGATTTTTCTAGGATTTTCTAAGGTTTTCTAGGATTTTTCTAGGGTTTTCTAGGGTTTTTTAGGGTTTTCTAGGGTTTTCTATGCTTTTCTAGGATTTTCTAGGGTTTTCTAGGGTTTTCTACGCTTTTCTAGGATTTTCTAGGGTTTTCTAGGGTTTTTCACGGTTTTCTAGGGTTTTCTACGCTTTTCTAGGATTTTCTTGGGTTTTTCTAGGGTTTTCTATGGTTTTCTAGGTTTTTTAGGGTTTTTCTAGTGTTTTCTAAGATTTTCTAGGATTTTTGAGGGTTTTTCTAGTGTTTTCTAGGGTTTTCTAGGGTTTTTCTAGAGTTTTCGAGGGTTTTTAGGGTTTTTCTAGGGTTTTCAAGGGTTTTTTAGGGTTTTCTATGGTTTTCGAGGGTTTTCTAGGGTTTTTGAAAGGTTTTTCTAGGGTTTTCTAGGGTTTTCTAGGTTTTTTTCTAGGGTTTTCTAGGTTTTTTCTAGTATTTTCTAAGATTTTCGAGAGTTTTTTATGGTTTTCTATGATTTTCGAGGGTTTTTCTAGGATTTTCTAAGGTTTTCTAGGGTTTTTCTAGGGTTTTCTAGGGTTTTTTACGGTTTTCTAGGGTTTTCGAGAGTTTTTTATGGTTTTCTATGGTTTTCGAGGTTTTTTCTAGGATTTTCTAGGGTTTTCTAGGATTTTTTAGGGTTTTCTGGAGTTTTCTGGGGTTTTCTCCGCTTTTCTAGGATTTTCTAGGGTTTTTCTAGGGTTTTCTAGAATTTTCTAGGGTTTTTCTAGGGTTTTCAAGGGTTTTCTAGGGTTTTCGAGGGTTTTTTAGGATTTTTCTTGTATTTTCTAGGATTTTCGAGAGTTTTTTATGGTTTTCTACGGTTTTCGAGGGTTTTTCTAGGATTTTCTAAGGTTTTCTAGGGTTTTTCTAGGGTTTTCTAGGGTTTTTTAGGGTTTTCTAGGATTTTCTAGGATTTTCTACGCTTTTCTAGGATTTCCTAGGTTTTTTCTAGGGTTTTCTAGGTTTTTTCTAGTATTTTCTAAGATTTTCGAGAGTTTTTTATGGTTTTCTATGGTTTTCGAGGGTATTTCTAGGATTTTCTAATGTTTTCTAGGGTTTTTCTAGGATTTTTTAGGGTTTTCTAGGGTTTTCTAGGATTTTCTACGCTTTTCTAGGATTTTCTAGAGTTTTTCTAGGGTTTTCTAGGGTTTTCGAGGGATTTTTATGCTTTTTCTAGTATTTTCTAGGATTTTCGAGAGTTTTTTATGGTTTTCTATGGTTTTCGAGGTTTTTTCTAAGATTTTCTAAGGTTTTCTAGGATTTTTCTAGGGTTTTCTAGGGTTTTTTAGGGTTTTCTAGGGTTTTCTGGGGTTTTCTACGCTTTTCTAGGATTTCCTAGGGTTTTCTACGGTTTTCTAGGTTTTTTAGGGTTTTTCTAGGATTTTCTAGGATTTTCTAGGTTTTTGAGGGTTTTTCTAGCGTTTTCTAGGATTTTCTAGGGTTTTCGAGGGGTTTTTAGGGTTTTTCTAGAATTTTCAAGGGTTTTTTAGGATTTTCTATGATTTTCGAGGGTTTTTTAGGATCTTCTAGGGTTTCCTAGGGTTTTCTAGGATTTTCTAGGGTTTTCGAGGGGTTTTTCTAGGATTTTCTAGGTTTTTCTAGGTTTTTTCTAGGGTTTTCTAGGTTTTTCTAGGTTTTTCTAGGGATTTTCTACGCTTTTCTAGGATTTTCTAGGGCTTTTCTAGGATTTTCTAGGGTTTTCTACGCTTTTCTAGGATTTTCTAGGGTTTTTTAGGATTATCAAGGGTTTTTGTGGGTTTTTGTAAGGGTTTCTTGGGTTTTATAGGGTATTCTACGCTTTTGTAGGATTTTTTAGGGTTTTTCTAGGGTTTTCAAGGGTTTTCTAGTGTTTTCGAGGGTCTTTTAGGGTTTTTCTAGTATTTTCTAGGATTTTTGAGAGTTTTTTTATGGATTTCTAGGTTTTTTCTGGGTTTTCTAGGTTTTTCTAGGGTTTTCTAAGGTTTTCTAGGGTTTTTCTAGGGTTTTCTAGTGTTTTTTAAGGGTTTTCTACGCTTTTCTAGGATTTTCTAGGGTTTTTCTAGGGTTTTCTAGGATTTTCTATGGTTTTCAAAAGGGTTTTCTAGGGTTTTCGAGGGTTTTTTAGGGTTTTTCTAGTATTTTCTCGGATTTTCGAGAGTTTTTTACGGTTTTCGAGGGTTTTTCTAGGATTTTCTAAGGTTTTCTAGGGTTTTTCTAGGTTTTTCTAGGGTTTTTTAGGGGTTTTTCTAGTGTTTTTCTAGGGTTTTTTAGGGGTTTTTCTAGGGTTTTTCTAGGGTTTTTCAAGGGTTTTCAAGGGTTTTCTACGCTTTTCTAGGATTTTCTAGAGTTTTTCTAGGGTTTTCTAGGGTTTTCTACGCTTTTCTAGGATTTTCTAGGGTTTTTCTAGGGTTTTCAAGGGTTTTCTAGGGTTATCAAGGTTTTTTAGGGTTTTTTTAGTTCTTTCTAGGATTTTTGCGAATTTTTTATGGTTTTCTACGGTTTTCGAGGGTTTTTCTAGGGTTTTTTAGGGTTTTCTAGGATTTTCTACGCTTTTCTAGGATTTTCTAGAGTTTTTCTAGGGTTTTCAAGGGTTTTCTAGGGTTTTCGAGGGATTTTTATGCTTTTTCTAGTATTCTCTAGGATTTTCGAGAGTTTTTTATGGTTTTCTATGGTTTTCGAGGTTTTTTCCAGGATTTTCTAAGGTTTTCTAGGATTTTTCTAGGGTTTTCTAGGGTTTTTTAGGGTTTTCTAGGGTTTTCTGGGGTTTTCTACGCTTTTCTAGGATTTTCTAGGGTTTTCTTTGATTTTCTAGGTTTTTTAGGGTTTTTCTAGGATTTTCTAGGATTTTCTAGGGTTTTTGAGGGTTTTTCTAGCGTTTTCTAGGATTTTCTAGGGTTTTTCTAGGGTTTTCGAGGGGTTTTTAGGGTTTTTCTAGAATTTTCAAGGGTTTTTTAGGGTTTTCTATGATTTTCGAGGGTTTTCTAGGATCTTCTAGGGTTTTCTAGGGTTTTCTAGGATTTTCTATGGTTTTTCTAGGGTTTTCTAGGGTTTTCTTGGTTTTTCTAGGTTTTTTCTAGGGTTTTCTAGGTTTTTTCTAGTATTTTCTTAGATTTTCGAGAGTTTTTTATGGTTTTCTATGGTTTTCGAGGGTTTTTCTAGGATTTTCTAAGGTTTTCTAGGGTTTTTCTAGGGTTTTCTAGAGTTTTTTAGGGTTTTCTAGGGTTTTCTACGCTTTTCTAGGATTTTCTATGGTTTTTCTAGGGTTTTCAAGAGTTTTCTAGGGTTTTCGAGGGTTTTTTAGGGTTTTTCTAGTATTTTCTAGGATTTTCGAGAGTTTTTTATGGTTTTCTATGGTTTTCGAGGTTTTTTATAGGATTTTCTAAGGTTTTCTAGTATTTTTCTAGGGGTTTCTAGGGTTTTTTAGGGTTTTCTAGGGTTTTCTGGGGTTTTCTAGGATTCTCTAGGGTTTTTCTAGGGTTTTTTAGGATTTTCTATGGTTTTTGAGGGTTTTTGTTGGGGTTTCTAGGGTTTTCTAGGGTTTTCTACGCTTTTCTAGGATTTTCTACGGTTTTTCTAGGGTTTTCAAGGGTTTTCTAGGGTTTTCGAGGGTTTTCTAGGATTTCCTAAGGTTTTCTAGGGTTTTTCTAGGTTTTTCTAGGATTTTTTAGCATTTTCAAGGGTTTTCTAGGGTTTCTACGCTTTTCTAGGATTTTCTAGGGCTTTTCTAGGGTTTTCTACGCTTTTCTAGGATTTTCTAGGGTTTTTTAGGATTTTCAAGGGTTTTTGAGGGTTTTTGTAAGGGTTTCTAGGGTTTTATAGGGTATTCTACGCTTTTGTAGGATTTTTTAGGGTTTTTCTAGGGTTTTCAAGGGTTTTCTAGGGTTTTCGAGGGTCTTTTAGGGTTTTTCTAGTATTTTCTAGGATTTTTGAGAGTTTTTTTATGGATTTCTAGGTTTTTTCTAGGGTTTTCTAGGTTTTTCTAGGATTTTCTAAGATTTTCTACGGTTTTTGATGGTTTTTGTAGGGTTTTCTAGGGTTTTCTAGGATTTTCTATGCTTTTCTAGAATTTTCTAGGGTTTTTCTAGGGTTTTCAAGGGTTTTCTAGGGTTTTCGAGGGTTTTTTAGGATTTTTCTTGTATTTTCTAGGATTTTCGAGAGTTTTTTATGGTTTTCTACGGTTTTCGAGGGTTTTTCTAGGATTTTCTAAGGTTTTCTAGGGTTTTTCTAGGGTTTTCTAAGGTTTTTTAGGGTTTTCTAGGATTTTCTAGGATTTTCTACGCTTTTCTAGGATTTCCTAGGTTTTTCTAGGGTTTTCTAGGTTTTTTCTAGTATTTTCTAAGATTTTCGAGAGTTTTTTATGGTTTTCTATGGTTTTCGAGGGTATTTCTAGGATTTTCTAATGTTTTCTAGGGTTTTTCTAGGATTTTTTAGGGTTTTCTAGGGTTTTCTAGGATTTTCAACGCTTTTCTAGGATTTTCCAGAGTTTTTCTAGGGTTTCTAGGGTTTTCGAGGGATTTTTATGCTTTTTCTAGTATTTTCTAGGATTTTCGAGAGTTTTTTATGGTTTTCTATGGTTTTCGAGGTTTTTTCTAAGATTTTCTAAGGTTTTCTAGGATTTTTCTAGGGTTTTCTAGGGTTTTTTAGGGTTTTCTAGGGTTTTCTGGGGTTTTCTACGCTTTTCTAGGATTTTCTAGGGTTTTCTACGGTTTTCTAGGTTTTTTAGGGTTTTTCTAGGATTTTCTAGGATTTTCTAGGGTTTTTGAGGATTTTTCTAGCGTTTTCTAGGATTTTCTAGGGTTTTTCTAGGGTTTTCGAGGGGTTTTTAGGGTTTTTCTAGAATTTTCAAGGGTTTTTTAGGATTTTCTATGATTTTCGAGGGTTTTCTAGGATCTTCTAGGGTTTTCTAGGATTTTCTAGGGTTTTCGAGGGGTTTTTCTAGGGTTTTCTAGGGTTTTCTAGGTTTTTCTAGGTTTTTTCTAGGGTTTTCTAGGTTTTTTCTAATATTTTCTTAGATTTTCGAGAGTTTTTTATGGTTTTCTATGGTTTTCGAGGGTTTTTCTAGGATTTTCTAAGGTTTTCTAGGGTTTTTCTAGGGTTTTCTAGGGTTTTTTAGGGTTTTCTAGGGTTTTCTACGCTTTTCTAGGATTTTCTAGGGTTTTTCTAGGGTTTTCGAGGTTTTTTTAGGGTTTTTCTAGTATTTTCTAGGATTTTCGAGAGTTTTTTACGGTTTTCTACGGTTTTCGAGGGTTTTTCTAGGATTTTCTAAGGTTTTCTAGGGTTTTTCTAGGTTTTTCTAGGGTTTTTTAGGGGTTTTTCTAGGGTTTTTCTAGGGTTTTTCAAGGGTTTTCAAGGGTTTTCTACGCTTTTCTAGGATTTTCTAGAGTTTTTCTAGGGTTTTCTACGCTTTTCTAGGATTTTCTAGGGTTTTTTTAGGGTTTTCTAGGGTTTTCTAGGGTTTTCAAGGGTTTTCTAGGGTTATCGAGGTTTTTTTGGGTTTTTTTAGTATTTTCTAGGATTTTTGCGAGTTTTTTATGGTTTTCTACGATTTTCGAGGTTTTTTCTAGGATTTTCTAAGGTTTTCTAGGGTTTTTCTAGGGTTTTTTAGGGTTTTCTAGGGTTTTCTAGGATTTTCTACGCTTTTCTAGGATTTTCTAGAGTTTTTCTAGGGTTTTCAAGGGTTTTCTAGGGTTTTCGAGGGATTTTTATGCTTTTTCTAGTATTTTCTAAAATTTTCGAGAGTTTTTTATGGTTTTCTAAGGTTTTCGAGGTTTTTTCTAGGATTTTCTAAGGTTTTCTAGGATTTTTCTAGGGTTTTCTCGGGTTTTTTAGGGTTTTCTATGGTTTTCTGGGGTTTTCTAGGGTTTTCTAGGGTTTTCTACAGTTTTCTAGGTTTTTTAGGGTTTTTCTAGGATTTTCTAGGATTTTCTAGTGTTTTTGAGGGTTTTTCTAGCGTTATCTAGGATTTTCTAGGGTTTTTCTAGGGTTTTCGAGGGGTTTTTCTAGAATTTTCAAGGGTTTTTTAGGATTTTCTATGATTTTCGAGGGTTTTCTAGGATCTTCTAGGGTTTCCTAGGGTTTTCTAGGATTTTCTAGGGTTTTCGAGGGGTTTTTCTAGGGTTTTCTAGGTTTTTCTAGGTTTTTTCTAGGGTTTTCTCGGTTTTTTCTAATATTTTCTTAGATTTTCGAGAGTTTTTTATGGTTTTCTATGGTTTTCGAGGGTTTTTCTAGGATTTTCTAAGGTTTTCTAGGGTTTTTCTAGGGTTTTCTAGGGTTTTTTAGGGTTTTCTAGGGTTTTCTACGCTTTTCTAGGATTTTCTATGGTTTTTCTAGGGTTTTCAAGAGTTTTCTAGGGTTTTCGAGGGTTTTTTAGGGTTTTTCTAGTATTTTCTAGGATTTTCGAGAGTTTTTTATGGTTTTCTATGGTTTTCGAGGTTTTTTCTAGGATTTTCTAAGGTTTTCTAGGATTTTTCTAGGGGTTTCTAGGGTTTTTTAGGGTTTTCTAGGGTTTTCTGGGATTTTCTAGGATTTTCTACAGTTTTTCTAGGGTTTTTAGGGTTTTTCTAGGGTTTTTGAGGGTTTTTGATGGGGTTTCTAGGGTTTTCTACGCTTTTCTAGGATTTTCTACGGTTTTTCAAGGGTTTTCAAGGGTTTTCTAGGGTTTTCGAGGGTTTTTTAGGCTTTTTCTAGTATTTTCTAAGATTTTCGAAAGCTTTTTATAGTTTTCTAGGTTTTTTCTAGGATTTTCTAGGTTTTTCTAGGGTTTTCTAAGGTTTTCTAGGGATTTTCTAGGGTTTTCTAGGGTTTTTTATAGTTTTCTAGGGTTTTCTGGGGTTTGCTACGCTTTTCTAGGGTTTTTCTAGGGTTTTTGAGGGTTTTTGTAGGGTTTTCTAGGGTTTTCTACGCTTTTCTAGGATTTTCTAGGGTTTTTCTAGGGTTTTCAAGGGTTTTCTAGGGTTTTCGAGGGTTTTTTAGGGTTTTTCTAGTATTTTCTAGGATTATCGAGAGTTTTTTATGGTTTTCAACGGTTTTCGAAGGTTTTTCTAGGATTTTCTAAGGTTTTCTAGGGTTTTTCTAGGGTTTTTGAGGGTTTTTGTAAGGGTTTCCAGGGTTTTATAGGGTATTCTACGCTTTTGTAGGATTTTTTAGGGTTTTTCTAGGGTTTTCTAGGGTTTTCTACGCTTTTCTAGGGTTTTCAAGGGTTTTCTAGGGTTTTCGAAGGTTTTTAGGGTTTTTCTAGTATTTTCTAGGATTTTCGAGAGTTTTTTATGGTTTTCTACGGTTTCCGAGGATTTTTCTAGGATTTTCTAAAGTTTTCTAGGTTTTTCTAGGGTTTTCTAGGGTTTTTTAGGGTTTTCTAGGGTTTTTCTAGTGTTTTGTAGGGTTTTTCACAGTTTTCTAGGATTTTCTACGCTTTTCTAGGATTTTCTACTGTTTTTCAAGGGTTTTCTACGATTTTCTAGGTTTTTTTAGGGGCTTTCTAGGGTTTTCTAGGATTTTCAAGGATTTTTGAGGGTTTTTCTAGTGTTTTCTAGGATTTTCTTGGGTTTTTCAAGGGTTTTCGAGGGTTTTTTAGGGTTTTTCTAGGGTTTTCAAGGGTTTTTTAGAGTTTTCTATGGTTTTCGAGGGTTTTCTAGGATTTTCTAGGGTTTTCGAGGGGTTTTTCTAGGGTTTTCTAGGTTTTTTCTAGTATTTTCTAAGATTTTCGAGAGGTTTTTTATGGTTTTCTATTATTTTCGAGGGTTTTTCTAGGATTTTCTAAGGTTTTCTAGGGTTTTTCTAGGGTTTTCTAGGGCTTTTTAGGGCTTTCTAGGGTTTTCGAGAGTTTTTTATGGTTTTCTATGGTTTTCGAGGTTCTTTCTAGGATTTTCTAAGGTTTTCTAGGGTTTTTCTAGGGTTTTCTAGGGTTTTTTAGGGTTTTCTAGGGTTTTCTGGGGTTTTCTACGCTTTTCTAGGATTTTCTAGGGTTTTCTAGGGTTTTCTAGGATTTTTAGGGTTTGTCTAGGGTTTTCTAGGATTTTCTACGGTTTTTGAGGGTTTTTGTAGGGTTTTCTAGGGTTTTATACGCTTTTCTAGAATTTTCTAGGGTTTTTCTAGGGTTTTCAAGGGTTTTCGAGGGTTTTTTAGGATTTTTCTTGTATTTTCTTGGATTTTCGAGAGTTTTTTATGGTTTTCTACGGTTTTCGAGGGTTTTTCTAGGATTTTCTAAGGTTTTCTTGGGTTTTTCTTGGGTTTTCTAGGGTTTTCTACTCTTTTCTAGGATTTTCTATGGTTTTTCTAGGGTTTTCTAGGGTTTTCTATGCTTTTCTAGGATTTTCTAGGGTTTTTCTAGGATTTTCTAGGGTTTTCTAGGGTTTTCAGGGTTTTCTAGGGTTTTCTACGCTTTTCTAGGATTTTCTAGGGTTTTTCTAGGGTTTTCTAGGTTTTTGAGGGTTTTTCTAGAGTTTTCTAGGATTTTCTAGGGTTTTCGAGGGTTTTTTAGGATTTTTCTAGGGTTTTCAAGGGGTTTTAGGGTTTTCTAAGGTTTTCGAGGGTTTTCTAGGATTTTCTAGGATTTTCTAGGATTTTTGAGGGGTTTTTCTAGGTTTTTTCTAGGTTTTTCTAGGTTTTTTCTAGTATTTTCTAAGATTTTCGAGAGTTTTTTATGGTTTTCTATTGTTTTCGAGGGTTTTTCTAGGATTTTCTAAGGTTTTCTAGGGTTTTTCTAGGGTTTTCTAGGGTTTTTTAGGGTTTTCTACGCTTTTCTAGGATTTTCTAGGGTTTTTCTAGGGTTTTCTAGGGTTTTCTAGGGTTTTCTAGGATTTTCTAGAGTTTTCGAGGGGTTTTTCTAGGGTTTTTTAGGGTTTTCTAGGTTTTTCTAGGTTTTTTCTAGGGTTTTCTAGGTTTTTTCTAGTATTTTCTAAGATTTTCAAGAGTTTTTTATGATTTTCTATGGTTTTCGAGGGTTTTTCTAGGATTTTCTAAGGTTTTTTAGGGTTTTTCTAGGGTTTTCTAGGGTTTTTAAGGGTTTTCTAGGGTTTCTAGGGTTTTCTATGCTTTTCTAGGGTTTTTCTAGGGTTTTCAAGGGTTTTCTAGGGTTTTCGATGGTTTTTTATGGTTTTTCTAGTATTTTCTAGGATTTTTGAGAGTTTTTTATGGTTTTCTATGGTTTTCGAGGTTTTTTCTAGGATTTTCTATGGTTTTCTAGGATTTTTCTAGGGTTTTCTAGGGTTTTTTAGGGTTTTCTAGGGTTTTCTGGGGTTTTCTACGCTTTGCTAGGATTTTCTAGGGTTTTTCGAGGGTTTTCTAGGATTTTTAGTGTTTTTCTAGGGTTTTCTAGGGTTTTTCTTGGGTTTTCAAGGGTTTTCTAGGGTTTTCAAGGGTTTTTAGGGTTTTTCTAGTATTTTCTAGGATTTTCGAGAGTTTTTTATGATTTTCTACGGTTTTCGAGGGTCTTCTTAGGATTTTCTAAGGTTTTCTAGGGTTTTTCTAAGGTTTTCTAGGGTTTTCTAGGGTTTTTAGGGTTTTCTAGGGTTTTCTATGGTTTTCTAGGATTTTCTAGGGTTTTCTATGATTTCTGTAGGGTTTTCTAGGGTTTTCTACACTTTTCTAGGATTTTCTAGGGTTTTTCTAGGGTTTTCTACGGTTTTCTAGGTTTTTTAGGATTTTTCTAGGGTTTTCTAGGATTTTCTAGGATTTTTGAGGGTTTTTCTAGTGTTTTCTAGGATTCTCTAGGGTTTTTCTAGGGTTTTCGAGGGTTTTTTAGGGTTTTCTAGGGTTTTCAAGGAATTTTTAGGGTTTTCTATGGTTTTCGAGGGTTTTCTAGGATTCTCTAGGATTTTCTAGGGTTTTCTAGGATTTTCTAGGGTTTTCGAGTGGTTTTTCTAGGGTTTTCTAGGTTTTTTCTAGTATTTTCTAAGATTTTTGAGAGTTTTTTATGGTTTTCTATGGTTTTCGAGGGTTTTTCTAAGATTTTCTAAGGTTTTCTAGGGCTTTCTAGGGTTTTTTAGGGTTTTCTAGGGTTTTCTAGGATTTTCTACGCTTTTCTAGGATTTTTTAGGGTTTTTCTAGGATTTTCAAGGGTTTTCTAGGATTTTCGAGGGTTTTTTAGAGTTTTTCTAGTATTTTCTAGGATTTTCGAGAGTTTTTTATGGTTTTCTATTATTTTCGAGGTTTTTTCTAGGATTTTTTAAGGTTTTCTAGGGTTTTTCTAGGGTTTTCTAGGGTTTTTTAGGGTTTTCTGGGGTTTTCTATGCTTTTCTAGGATTTTCTAGGGTTTTCTAGGGTTTTTAGGATTTTTCTAGGGTTTTTTAGGATCTTCTAGGGTTTTTGAGGGTTTTTGCAGGATTTTCTAGGGTTTTCTACGCTTTTCTAGAATTTTCTAGGGTTTTTCTACGGTTTTCAAGGGTTTTTGAGGGTTTTTAGGGTTTTTCTAGTATTTTCTAGAATTTTCGAGAGTTTTTTATGGTTTTCTACGGTTTTCGAGGATTTTTCTAGGATTTTCTAAGGTTTTCTATGTTTTTTCTAGGGTTTTCTAGGGTTTTTTAGGGTTTTCTAGGGTTTTCTATGCTTTTCTGGGATTTTCTAGGGTTTTTCTAGGGTTTTCTAGGGTTTTCTACGCTTTTCTAGGATTTTCTAGGGTTTTTCTAGGGTTTTCTAGGGTTTTTCACGGTTATCTAGGGTTTTCTAGGGTTTTCTAGGGTTTTTAGGGTTTTCTAGGGTTTTCTAGGGTTTTCTAGGTTTTTTAGGATTTTTCTAAGATTTTCTAGGATTTTTGAGGGTTTTTCTAGTGTTATCTAGGGTTTTTCTAGGTTTTTCTAGGATTTTCTATGGTTTTCGAGGGTTTTCTAGGGTTTTTGAGGGGTTTTTCTAGGGTTTTCTAGGGTTTTCTAGGTTTTTCTAGGTTTTTTCAAGGTTTTTTCTAATATTTTCTTAGATTTTCGAGAGTTTTTTATGGTTTTTCTAGGGTTTTCTAGGGTTTTCTACGCTTTTCTAGGATTTTCTAGATTTTTTCTACGGTTTTCAAGGGTTTTCGAGGGTTTTTAGGGTTTTTCTAGTATTTTCTAGAATTTTCGAGAGTTTTTTATGGTTTTCTACGGTTTTCGAGGATTTTTCTAGGATTTTCTAAGGTTTTCTATGTTTTTTCTAGGGTTTTCTAGGGTTTTTTAAGGTTTTCTAGGGTTTTCTGGGGTTTTCTACGCTTTTCTTGGATTTTCTAGGGTTTTCTAGAGTTTTTAGGGTTTTTCTAGAATTTTCTAGGGTTTTTGAGGGTTTTTGTAGGGTTTTCTAGGGTTTTCTACCCTTTTCTAGGATTTTCTAGGGTTTTTCTAGGGTTTTTAGGGTTTTTCTAGTATTTTCTAGGATTTTCGAGAGTTTTTTATGATTTTCTACAGTTTTCGAGGATTTTTCTAGGATTTTCTAAGGTTTTCTAGGTTTTTCTAGGGTTTTCTAGGATTTTTAGGGTTTTCTAGAGTTTTCTATGCTTTTCTAGGATTTTCTAGGGTTTTTCTAGGGTTTTGTGTGGTTTTTCACGGTTTTCTAGGGTTTTCTATGCTTTTCTAGGATTTTCTAGGGTTTTTCTAGGATTTTCTAGGGTTTTCTACGCTTTTCTAGGATTTTCTAGGGTTTTTCTAGGGTTTTCTAGGGTTTTCTAGGGTTTTTCACGGTTATCTAGGGTTTTCTACGCTTTTCTAGGATTTTCTAGGGTTTTCTAGGGTTTTCTAGGTTTTTTAGGATTTTTCTAGTGTTTTCTAAGATTTTCTAGGATTTTTGAGGGTTTTTCTAGTGTTATCTAGGATTTTTCTAGGTTTTTCTAGGATTTTCTATGGTTTTCGAGGGTTTTCTAGGGTTTTTGAGGGGTTTTTCTAGGGTTTTCTAGGGTTTTCTAGGTTTTTCTAGGTTTTTTTCTAGGGTTTTCTAGGTTTTTTCTAGTATTTTCTAAGATTTTTGAGAGTTTTTTATGGTTTTCTATGGTTTTCGAGGGTTTTTGTAGGATTTTCTAAGATTTTCTAGGGTTTTCTAGGGTTTTTCTAGGGTTTTCTAGGGTTTTTTAGGGTTTTCTAGGGTTTTCGAGAGTTTTTTATGGTTTTCTATGGTTTTCGAGGTTCTTTCTAGGATTTTCTAAGGTTTTCTAGGGTTTTTCTAGGGTTTTCTAGGGTTTTTTAGGGTTTTCTAGAGTTTTCTGGGGTTTTCTACACTTTTCTAGGATTTTCTAGGGTTTTTCTAGGGTTTTCTAGGATTTTCTACGATTTTTGATGGTTTTTGTAGGGTTTTCTAGGGTTTTCTAAGATTTTCTACGCTTTTCTAGAATTTTCTAGGGTTTTTCTAGGGTTTTCAAGGGTTTTCTAGGGTTTTCAAGGGTTTTTTAGAATTTTTCTTGTATTTTCTAGGATTTTCGAGAGTTTTTTATGATTTTCTACGGTTTTCGAGGGTTTTTCTAGGATTTTTCTAGGGTTTTCTACGCTTTTCTAGGATTTTCTAGGTTTTTCTAGGTTTTTCTAGGGTTTTCTAGGTTTTCTATAGTATTTTCTAAGATTTTCGAGAGTTTTTTATGGTTTTCTATGGTTTTCGAGAGTTTTTCTAGGATTTTCTAAGGTTTTCTAGGGTTTTTCTAGGGTTTTCTAGGGTTTTTTAGGGTTTTCTAGGGTTTTCTACGCTTTTCTAGGGATTTTCTTGGGTTTTCAAGGGTTTTCTAGGGTTTTCGAGGGTTTTTTATGGTTTTTCTAGTATTTTCTAGGATTTTCGAGAGTTTTTTATGGTTTTCTATGGTTTTCGAGATTTTTTCTAGGATTTTCTAAGGTTTTCTAGGTTTTTTCTAGGGTTTTCTAGGGTTTTTTAGGGTTTTCTAGGGTTTTCTACGCTTTTCTAGGATTTTTTAGGGTTTTTCGAGGGTTTTCTAGGGTTTTTAGTATTTTTCTAGGGTTTTCTAGGATTTTCTATGGTTTTTGAGGGTTTTTGTAAGGTTTTCTACGCTTTTCTAGGATTTTCTAGGGTTTTTCTAGGGTTTTCAAGGGTTTTCTAGGGTTTTCGAGAGTTTTTTTGGGTTTTTCTAGTATTTTCTAGGATTTTCGAGAGTTTTTTATGGTTTTCTACGGTTTTCGAGGGTTTTTCTAGGATTTTCTAAGGTTTTCTAGGGTTTTTCTAGGGTTTTCTAGGATTTTTTTATGGTTTTTTAGGGTTTTCTACGCTTTTCTAGGATTTTCTGGGGTTTTTCTAGGGTTTTCTTGTGATTTCTACGCTTTTCTAGGATTTTCTAGGGTTTTTCTAGGGTTTTCTAGGGTTTTCTAGGGTTTTTCAGGGTTTTCTAGAGTTTTCTACGCTTTTCTAGGATTTACTAGGGTTTTTCTAGGGTTTTCTAGGTTTTTTAGGGTTTTTTCTAGGATTTTCTAGGGTTTTTGAGGGTTTTTCTAGGGTTTTCTAGGATTTTCAGGGGTTTTTCTAGGGTTTTTTATGGTTTTTCTAGGGTTTTCAAGGGTTTTTTAGGGTTTTCTATGGTTTTCGAGGGTTTTCTAAAATTTTCTAGGATTTTCTAGGATTTTCTAAGGTTTTCGAGGGGTTTTTCTAGGGTTTTTTAGGGTTTTCTAGGTTTTTCTAGGTTTTTTCTAGGGTTTTCTAGGTTTTTTCTAGTATTTTCTAAGATTTTCGAGAGTTTTTTATGGTTATCTATGGTTTTCGAGGGTTTTTAGGGTTTTTCTAGTATTTTCTAGGATTTTCGAGAGTTTTTCTAGTATTTTCTACGGTTTTCGAGGATTTTTCTAGGATTTTCTAAGGTTTTCTAGGGTTTTTCTGGGGTTTTCTAGGGTTTTTTAGGGTTTTCTAGGGTTTTCTACGGTTTTCTATGCTTTTCTAGGATTTTCAAGGATTTTTCTAGGGTTTTTCTAGGGTTTTCTACGCTTTTCTAGGATTTTCTAGGGTTTTTCTAGGGTTTTCTAGGGTTTTTCACGGTTTTCTAGGGTTTTTTACGCTTTTCTAGGAGTTTCTAGTATTTTTCTACGGTTTTCTAGGTTTTTTAGGGTTTTTCTAGTGTTTTCTAAGATTTTCTAGAATTTTTGAGGGTTTTTCTAGTGTTTTCTAGGATTTTCTAGGGTTTTTCTAGGGTTTTCGAGGGTTTTTTAGGGTTTTTCTAGGATTTTCAAGAGTTTTTTAGGGTTTTCTATGGTTTTCGAAGGTTTTCTAGAGTTTTTCAGGGGTTTTTCTAGGGTTTTCTAGGTTTTTCTAGGTTTTTTCTAGGGTTTTCTAGGTTTTTTCTAGTATTTTCTAAGATTTTTGAGAGTTTTTTATGGTTTTCTATGGTTTTCGAGGGTTTTTCTAGGATTTTTCTAAGATTTTCTAGAGTTTTTCTAGGGTTTTCTAGGGTTTTTTAGGGTTTTCTAGGGTTTTCGAGAGTTTTTTTATGGTTTTTTATGGTTTTCGAGGTTCTTTCTAGAATTTTTTAAGGTTTTCTAGGGTTTTTCTAGGGTTTTCTAGGATTTTTTAGGGTTTTCTAGAGTTTTCTGGGGTTTTCTACGCTTTTCTAGGATTTTCTAGGGTTTTCTAGGGTTTTTAGGGTTTGTCTAGGGTTTTCTAGGATTTTCTACGGTTTTTTATGGTTTTTGTATGGTTTTCTAGGGTTTTCTAAGATTTTCTACGCTTTTTTAGAATTTTCTAAGATTTTCTATACTTTTCTAGGATTTTCTAGGGTTTTCTAGGGTTTTCTTGGGTTTTCTACGCTTTTCTAGGATTTTCTAGGATTTTTCTAGGGTTTTCTAGGGTTTTTCAGGGTTTTCTAGGGTTTTCTATGCTTTTCCATGATTTTCTAGGGTTTTTCTAGGGTTTTCTACGGTTTTCTAGGTTTTTTAGGGTTTTTTCTAGGGTTTTCTAGGATTTTCTAGGGTTTTTGAGGGTTTTTCTAGGGTTTTCAAGGGTTTTCTATAGTTTTTGAGGGTTTTCTAGGATTTTCTAGGGTTTTCTAGGATTATCTAGAGTTTTCGAGGGGTTTTTCTAGGGTTTTCTAGGTTTTTTCTAGTATTATCTAAGATTTTCGAGAGTTTTTTATGGTTTTCTATGATTTTTGAGGGTTTTTCTAGGATTTTCTAAGGTTTTCTAGGGTTTTTCTAGGGTATTCTAGGGTTTTTTAGGGTTTTCTAAGCTTTTCTAGGATTTTCTAAGGTTTTTCTAGGGTTTTCAACGGTTTTCTAGGGTTTTTCTAGGGTTTTCTATGGTTTTTCATGATTTTCTAGGGTTTTCTACACTTTTCTAGGATTTTCTTGGGTTTTCTACGGTTTTCTAGGTTTTTTTGGTTTTTCTAGGGTTTTCTAGGATTTTCTAGGGTTTTTGAGGGTTTTTCTAGTGTTTTCTAGGATTTTCTAGGGTTTTTCTAGGGTTTTCGAGGGTTTTTTAGGGTTTTCTAGGGTTTTCAAGGGTTTTTTAGGGTTTTCAATGGTATTCGAGGGTTTTCTATGATTCTCTAGGGTTTTCTAGAGTTTTCTAGGATTTTCTAGGGTTTTCTAGGGTTTTCTAGGTTTTTCTAGGTTTTTTCTAGGGTTTTCTAGGTTTTTTTAGAATTTTCTAAGATTTTCGAGAGTTTTTTATGGTTTTCTATGGTTTTCAAGGGTTTTTCTAGGATTTTCTAAGGTTTTCTGGGGTTTTTCTAGGGTTTTCTACGCTTTTCTAGGATTTTCTAGGGTTTTTCTAGGGTTTTCAAGGGTTTTCGAGGGTTTTTTAGGGTTTTTCTAGTATTTTTCTAGGATTTTCGAGAGTTTTTTATGGTTTTCTATGGTTTTCGAGGTTTTTTCTAGGATTTTCTAAGGTTTTCTAGGGTTTTTCTAGGATTTTCTAGGGTTTTTTAGGGTTTTCTATGGTTTTCTGGGATTTTCTACGCTTTTCTAGTATTTTCTAGGGTTTTCTAGAGTTTTTTGGGTTTTTCTTGGGTTTTCAAGGATTTTCTAGGGTTTTTGAGGGTTTTCTAGGGTTTTCTACGCTTGTCTAGGATTTTCTAGGGTTTTTCTAGGGTTTTCAAGGGTTTTCTAGGGTTTTCGAAGGTTTTTAGGGTTTTTCTAGTATTTTCTAGGATTTTCGAGAGTTTTTTATAGTTTTCTACGGTTTTCGAGGATTTTTCTAGGATTTTCTAAGGTTTTCTAGGTTTTTCTAGGATTTTCTAGGGTTTTTTAGGGTTTTCTAGGGTTTTCTAGGATTTTCTACGCTTTTCTAGGATTTTCTAGGGTTTTTTTAGTGTTTTGTAGGGTTTTTCACAGTTTTCTAGGGTTTTCTACGCTTTTCTAGGATTTTCTACGGTTTTTCTAGAATTTTCTAGGTTTTTTTAGGGTTTTTCTAAGGTTTTCTAAGATTTTCAAGGATTTTTGAGGGTTTTTCTAGTGTTTTCTAGGATTTTCTAGGGTTTTCGAGGGTTTTTTAGGGTTTTTCTAGGGTTTTCAAGGGTTTTTTAGGGTTTTCTATGGTTTTCGAGGGTTTTCTAGGATTTTCTAGGGTTTTTGAGGGGTTTTTCTAGTGTTTTCTAGGTTTTTCTAGGTTTTTTTCTAGGGTTTTCTAGGTTTTTTCTAGTATTTTCTAAGATTTTCGAGAGCTTTTTTATGATTTTCTATGATTTTCGAGGGTTTTTCTAGGATTTTCTAAGGTTTTCTAGGGTTTTTCTAGGTTTTCTAGGGTTTTTAGGGCTTTCTAGGGTTTTCGAGAGTTTTTTATGGTTTTCTATGGTTTTCTAGGTTTTTTCTAGTATTTTCTAAGGATTTTCTAGGGTTTTCTAGGGTTTTTTAGGGTTTTCTAGGGTTTTCTGGGGTTTTCTACGCTTTTCTAGGATTTTCGAGGGTTTTTCTAGGGTTTTCTAGGGTTTGTCTAGGATTTTCTACGGTTTTTGAGGGGTTTTGTAGGGTTTTCTAGGGTTTTCTACGCTTTTCTAGAATTTTCTAGGGTTTTTCTAGGGTTTTCAAGGGTTTTCTAGGGTTTTCGAGAGTTTTTTATGGTTTTCTACGGTTTTCGAGGGTTTTTCTAGGATTTTCTAAGGTTTTCTTGGGTTTTTCTTGGGTTTTCTAGGGTTTTCTAGGGTTTTCTACTCTTTTCTAGAATTTTCTAGGGTTTTTCTAGGGTTTTCTAGGGATTTCTAGGGTTTTCTATACTTTTCTAGGATTTTCTAGGGTTTTTCTAGGGTTTTCTAGGGTTTTCTAGGGTTTTTCAGGATTTTCTAGGGTTTTCTACGCTTTTCTAGGATTATCTAGGGTTTTTCTAGGGTTTTCTAGGTTTTTGAGGGTTTTTCTAGAGTTTTCTAGGATTTTCTAGGGTTTTCGAGGGTTTTTTAGGTTTTTTCTAGGGTTTTCAAGGGTTTTTTAGGGTTTTCTAAGGTTTTCGAGGGTTTTCTAGGATTTTCTAGGGTTTTCTAGGGTTTTCGAGGGGTTTTTCTAGGGTTTTTTAGGGTTTTTTAGGCTTTTCTAGGTTTTTTCTAGGGTTTTCTAGGTTTTTTCTAGTATTTTCTAAGATTTTCGAGAGTTTTTTATGGTTTTCTATGGTTTTCGAGGGTTTTTAGGGTTTTTCTAGTATTTTCTAGGATTTTGGAGAGTTTTTTATGGTTTTCTACAGTTTTCGAGGCTTTTTCTAGGATTTTCTAAGGTTTTCTAGGGTTTTTCTAGGGTTTTCTAGGGTTTTTCTAGGGTTTTCTAGGGTTTTTTAGGGTTTTCTAGGGTTTTCTATGGTTTTGTATACTTTTCTAGGATTTTCTAGGGTTTTTCTAGGGTTTTTCTAGGGTTTTCTAGGGTTTTTTACGCTTTTCTATGATTTTCTAGGGTTTTTCTAGGGTTTTCTAGGGTTTTTCACGGTTTTCTAGGGTTTTCTACGCTTTTCTAGGAGTTTCTAGGGTTTTTCTAGGGTTTTCTACGGTTTTCTAGATTTTTTAGGGTTTTTCTAGTGTTTTCTAAGATTTTCTAGAATTTTTGAGGGTTTTTCTAGTGTTTTCTAGGATTTTCTAAGGTTTTTCTAGGGTTTTTTAGGGTTTTTCAAGGGTTTTCAAGAGTTTTTTAGGGTTTTCTATGGTTTTCGAGGGTTTTCTAGGGTTTTTGAGGGATTTTTCTAGGGTTTTCTAGGTTTTCTAGGTTTTTTTCTAGAGTTTTCTAGGTTTTTTCTAGTATTTTCTAAGATTTTCGACAGTTTTTTATGGTTTTCTATGGTTTTCGAGGGTTTTTCTAGGATTTTCTAAGGTTTTCTAGGGTTTTTCTAGGGTTTTCTAGGGTTTTTTAGGGTTTTCTAGGGTTTTCGAGAGTTTTTTTTATGGTTTTCTATGGTTTTCGAGGTTCTTTCTAGGATTTTCTAAGGTTTTCTAGGGTTTTTCTAGGGTTTTCTAGGATTTTTTAGGGTTTTCTATATTTTTCTGGGGTTTTTTTACGCTTTTCTAGGATTTTCTAGGGTTTTTCTAGGATTTTCTAGGGTTTTTAGGGTTTGTATAGGGTTTTCTAGGATTTTCTACGGTTTTTGATGATTTTTGTAGGGTTTTCTAGGGTTTTCTAAGATTTTCTACGCTTTTCTAGAATTTTCTAAGATTTTCTATACTTTTCTAGGATTTTCTAGGGTTTTCTAGAGTTTTCTTGGGTTTTCTACGCTTTTCTAGGATTTTCTAGGGTTTTTCTAGGGTTTTCTAGGGGTTTTCAGGGTTTTCTAGGGTTTTCTACGCTTTTCCATGATTTTCTAGGGTTTTTCTAGGGTTTTCTACGATTTTCTAGGTTTTTTAGGGTTTTTTCTAGGGTTTTCTAGGATTTTCTAGGGTTTTTGAGGGTTTTTCTAGGGTTTTCTAGGATTTTCTAGTGTTTTTCTAGGGTTTTCGAGGGTTTTTCTAGGGTTTTCAAGGGTTTTAGGGTTTTCTATAGTGTTTGAGGGTTTTCTAGGATTTTCTAGGGTTTTCTAGGATTATCTAGGGTTTTCGAGGGGTTTTTCTAGGGTTTTCTAGGTTTTTTCTAGGGTTTTCTAGGTTTTTTCTAGTATTTTCTAAGATTTTCGAGAGTTTTTTATGGTTTTCTATGATTTTTGTGGATTTTTCTAGGATTTTCTAAGGTTTTCTAGGGTTTTTCTAGGCTATTCTAGGGTTTTTTAGGGTTTTCTAGGGTTTTCTAAGCTTTTCTAGGATTTTCTAGGGTTTTTCTAGGGTTTTCTAGGGTTCTTCTAGGGTTTTCTAGGGTGTTTCATGATTTTCTAGGGTTTTCTACACTTTTCTAGGATTTTCTAGGGTTTTTCTAGGGTTTTCTAGGTTTTTTTGTTTTTCTAGGATTTTCTAGGGTTTTTGAGGGTTTTTCTAGTATTTTCTAGGATTTTCTAGGGTTTTTCTAGGGTTTTTGAGGGTTTTTTAGGGTTTTCTATGGTTTTCAAGAGTTTTTTAGGGTTTTCAATGGTTTTCGAGGGTTTTCTATGATTCTCTAGGGTTTTCTAGGATTTTCTAGGGTTTTCGAGGGATTTTTCTAGGGTTTTCTAGGTTTTTCTAGGTTTTTTCTAGGGTTTTCTAGGTTTTTTTAGAATTTTCTAAGATTTTCGAGAGTTTTTTATGGTTTTCTATGGTTTTCGAGGGTTTTTCTAGGATTTTCTAAGGTTTTCTGGGGTTTTTCTAGGGTTTTCTACGCTTTTCTAGGATTTTCAAGGGTTTTTCTAGGGTTTTCAAGGATTTTCGAGGGTTTTTTAGGGTTTTTCTAGTATTTTCTAGGATTTTCGAGAGTTTTTTATGGTTTTCTATGGTTTTCGAGGTTTTTTCTAGGATTTTCTAAGGTTTTCTAGGTTTTTCTAGGGTTTTCTAGGGTTTTTTAGGGTTTTCTGGAATTTTCTACGCTTTTCTAGGATTTTCTAGGGTTTTCTAGAGTTTTTTGGGTTTTTCTAGGGTTTTCTAGGATTTTCTAGGGTTTTTGAGGGTTTTCTAGTGTTTTCTACGCTTGTCTAGGTTTTTCTAGGGTTTTCAAGGGTTTTCTAGGGTTTTCGAAGGTTTTTAGGGTTTTTCTAGTATTTCTAGGATTTTCGAGAGTTTTTTATGGTTTTCTACGGTTTTCGAGGATTTTTCTAGGATTTTCTAAGGTTTTCTAGGATTTTTCATGATTTTCTAGGGTTTTTTAGGGTTTTCTAGGGTTTTCTGGGGTTTTCTACGCTTTTCTAGGATTTTCTAGGGTTTTTCGAGGGTTTTCTAGGATTTTTAGTGTTTTTCTAGGTTTTTTAGGATCTTCTACGGTTTTTGATGGTTTTTCTAGGGTTTTCTAGGGTTTTCTAAGATTTTCTACGCTTTTCTAGAATTTTCTATGGTTTTTCTAGGGTTTTCAAGGGTTTTTCTAGGGTTTTCAAGGATTTTCTAGGGTTTTTTTAGTGTTTTGTAGGGTTTTTCACAATTTTCTAGGGTTTTCTACGCTTTTCTAGGATTTTCTACGGTTTTTCTAGGGTTTTCTACGATTTTCTAGGTTTTTTAGGGTTTTTCTAGGGTTTTCTAGGATTTTCAAGGATTTTTTAGGGTTTTTCTAGTGTTTTCTAGGATTTTCTAGGGTTTTCGAGGGTTTTTTAGGGTTTTTCTAGGGTTTTCAAGGGTTTTTTATGGTTTTCTATGGTTTTCGAGGATTTTCTAGGGTTTTCGAGGGGTTTTTCTAGGGTTTTCTAGGTTTTTCTAGATTTTTTCTAGGGTTTTCTAGGCTTTTTCTAGTATTTTCTAAGATTTTCGAGAGTTTTTTATGGTTTTCGAGGGTTTTTCTAGGATTTTCTAAGGTTTTCTAGGGTTTTTCTAGCGTTTTTTTAGGGTTTTCTAGGGTTTTCTACGCTTTTCTAGGATTTTCTAGTGTTTTTCTAGGTTTTCAAGGGTTTTCTAGGGTTTTCGAGGGTTTTTTATGGTTTTTCTAGTATTTTCTAGGATTTTCGAGAGTTTTTTATGGTTTTCTATGGTTTTCGAGGTTTTTTCTAGGATTTTCTAAGGTTTTCTAAGGTTTTTCTAGGGTTTTCTAGGATTTTTTAGGGTTTTCTAGGATTTTCTGGGATTTTCTACGCTTTTCTAGGATTTTCTAGGGTTTTTCGAGGGTTTTCTGGGATTTTTAGTGTTTTTCTAGGGTTTTCTAGGGTTTTTCTTGGGTTTTCAAGGGTTTTCTAGGGTTTTCAAGGGTTTTTAGGGTTTTTCTAGTATTTTCTAGGATTTTCAAGAGTTTTTTATGGTTTTCTATGGTTTTCGAGGGTTTTCTTAGGATTTTCTAAGGTTTTCTAGGGTTTTTCTAGGGTTTTCTAGGGTTTTTAGGGTTTTCTATGGTTTTCTAGGATTTTCTAGGGTTTTCTAGGATTTTTCTAGGGTTTTCTAGGGTTTTCTATACTTTTCTAGGATTTTCTAGGGTTTTTCTAGGGTTTTCTAGGGTTTTTCATGATTTTCTAGGGTTTTCTACACTTTTCTAGGATTTTCTAGGGTTTTCTACGGTTTTCTAGGTTTTTTAGGATTTTTCTAGGGTTTTCGAGGGTTTTTTAGAGTTTTCTAGGGTTTTCAAGGGTTTTTTAGGGTTTTCAATGGTTTTCAAGGGTTTTCTATGATTTTCTAGGGTTTCTAGGATTTTCTAGGGTTTTCGAGGGGTTTTTCTAGGGTTTTCTAGGGTTTTCTAGGTTTTTCTAGGTTTTTTCTAGGGTTTTCTAGGTTTTTTTAGAATTTTCTAAGATTTTCGAGAGTTTTTTATGGTTTTCTATGGTTTTCGAGGGTTTTTCTAGGATTTTCTAAGGTTTTCTGGGGTTTTTCTAGGGTTTTCTAGGGTTTTCTACGCTTTTCTAGGATTTTCTAGGATTTTTCTAGGGTTTTCAAGGGTTTTCGAGGGTTTTTTAGGGTTTTTCTAGTATTTTCTAGGATTTTCGAGAGTTTTTTATGGTTTTCTATGGTTTTCGAGGTTTTTTCTAGGATTTTCTAAGGTTTTCTAAGGTTTTTCTAGGGTTTTCTAGGGTTTTTAGGGTTTTCTAGGGTTTTCTGGGGTTTTCTACGCTTTTCTAGGATTTTCTAGGGTTTTCTAGAGTTTTTTGGGTTTTTCTAGGGTTTTCTAGGATTTTCTAGGGGTTTTGAGGGTTTTTTAGGGTTTTCTAGGATTTTCTAGGATTTTCTAGGGTTTTTCTAGGGTTTTCAAGGGTTTTCTAGGGTTTTCGAAGGTTTTTAGGGTTTTTCTAGTATTTTCTAGGATTTTCGAGAGTTTTTTATGGTTTTCTACGGTTTCCGAGGATTTCTCTAGAATTTTCTAAGGTTTTCTAGATTTTTTTAGGGTTTTCTAGGGTTTTTTAGGGTTTTCTAGGGTTTTCTACGCTTTTCTAGGATTTTCTAGGATTTTTCTAGTGTTTTGTAGGGTTTTTCACAGTTTTCTAGGGTTTTCTACGCTTTTCTAGGAATTTCTACGGTTTTTCTAGGGTTTTCTACGATTTTCTAGGTTTTTTTAGGGGCTTTCTAGGGTTTTCTAGGATTTTCAAGGATTTTTGAGGGTTTTTCTAGTGTTTTCTAGGATTTTCTTGGGTTTTTCAAGGGTTTTCGAGGGTTTTTTAGGGTTTTTCTAGGGTTTTCAAGGGTTTTTTAGGGTTTTCTATGGTTTTCGAGGGTTTTCGAGGGGTTTTTCTAGGGTTTTCTAGGTTTTTTTAGGTTTTTTCTAGTGTTTTCTAGGTTTTTCTAGTATTTTCTAAGATTTTCGAGAGTTTTTTTTATGGTTTTCTATGATTTTCGAGGGTTTTTCTAGGATTTTCTAAGGTTTTCTAGGGTTTTTCTAGGGTTTTCTAGGGTTTTTTAGGGCTTTCTAGGGTTTTCGAGAGTTTTTTATGGTTTTCTATGGTTTTCGAGGTTCTTTCTCGAATTTTCTAAGGTTTTTTAGGGTTTTTCTAGGGTTTTCTACGGTTTTTTAGGGTTTTCTAGGGTTTTCTTGGGTTTTCTACGCT